>NW_025823103.1:0-1075 GCF_002878395.1 Capsicum annuum | reverse complement strand
AGCACTTCCTTCTAAGTGGGACTATAAAGTTAAACAGAACTCTGATGAAAACATTGAAAGGCTAAAGACTTGATTGATCATTAGAGAACGAGAAGGTATTGATTATAATAAAACTTTCTCTCCAGTAGTCAAGATGACTACCATCAGATGTATTTTAGATATTACACTGAAGAATAATTAGGAGGTTTTTCAATTAGATGTTAATAATACTTTTTTTCATAGTGATCTTTATAAAAAAGTTTATATGTATAATACCCCAGGTTTGGACTCTAAAAATTTTAGGGGTTTTGATGAACACTACCCAGGCAATGACTCAGGTGACGAGTCGTACCTACTCGTCATGAGTCGTACCCACTCATCACGAGTCATATAGGGCCTATCGTAGTCTAACTAGTAAGGTTGTCCAGTGTTTCTATTGGGATCCCGATTTGGCCCTCACGAGTCATAGGATACGGTAACGAGATTTTATATAAAGGCATATGTTATATCGTTATTCATGTGATTTCAATATTTGATTTTAGAATTGGGTTAAGGGTTTTTGGATGGTATTTACTTGAATTGGATTTTTATGGTTTTAAATGCATTGTTTATGCTTTATTTGGTTAATTTTGGAACTATTTGGGTGCACGGGCATGGTGAACTGGATGGAGGTTGTGGATTCCCCTAAATTGATGGATTTTGGTATTGGAATTGGTATTAACCTCAACCCACTTTATGAATTTGGTTTTAAAATATGGATAGATGCATAATATAACTTGCTTTTGGAATTTTGCATTGCATAAAAGGTTAATGGAACATAAACATAGTTTTGAAAGGCTTTGCTAGCCATGGATTGGTTTAAAATTGGAACTTAGGAGTTTAATTTGGTTTAATGGTTTGTAATAATACAATGGAATTAGCTTGCAAACTTAATTGGTATGATGATACCATTTGGTAAATACCTTAATGGATGACTCCTTGGTCTAATGGATGAGTTTATGTGCAAATATTTTAAATTGGTCTTAAAGGGGGTTGTGTAGTTCATTGTGAAGGTGAAGGTCTTGGGTAGACCAATATTGAAAACCACGCTTGTCAG
>NW_025823102.1:0-4790 GCF_002878395.1 Capsicum annuum | reverse complement strand
AAAAATCCTAGTTCATATACTTCTCCTCCAAGAAACTCAAGATTCAACCGTGGGTTTTCAAAATTGACTAAAGATTTTCACTTAACGCAGAAGTAACATAGATTTCTCAGAGTTGAGATGATTTTTACAGAGTCTTTAAAATGCCCATGTGAATTTTTACTACAGAAATACTTGTGAACTCTTTTAAATTGCTCTCATATATGTTGATTTATAAATAATTATTTTGGATATGCTCTGCGTGCCAGTACATCTGTATTGGACCCCTTCCCCTACCTCTTAAGTTCTGAGACTCAGTCTAGGGGTCCAGATAAGCAGTAGATAATTGAGAAAGATGGTCAGATTGTGCAGTGGTGAGCCTTCTCTATTCCAGAAGGCCTATTTTCTCAGATTATGTCTCTTATTTTAGTTTTGGTCTACTGGGGGCCTTATCCCAGTTTCAAAAAGTTGTCAAATTTCATGTAGTAAAGATTTTGCAGACTGAGTCAGATGTTATTTAAATGTATTTGATTTACAGTTTCCATACTTATGTTGAATTCAGAGTTGACTATGTTTTCATAGTAGATTATGTTTCTGCATCTTCTTTATTATATGAATGTTGTGCATGATTACCAGATAGAGAAGAGAGTTTTGGGCCTTCATGGTTTGGGATATCCGTCAAGGCCAGGCCCTAGTTTGGGTCGTGACAAACTTGGTATCAGAGCAGGTTCATGGTCCCAGGGTGTCTGCAAAATCACATCGGGTAGAGTCTTGTTTATGGGTGTGTAGCGCGCCACACTTATAAGCAGGATGCTACTAGGCATTTAAGGATATTACTCTTATTTGTGATTTAGTTTATGCTTTAGAGTCTAATCTGTCCCCTAATCAATGACCTCTTTCTTTTTAGAAAACCAACGATGCCTCCCCGTCGCACCAACATTAATGCTCAGGATGATGAAGTCCGTCCCACCCATGGGATGTGGACCCATAATAGAGCTCATACCCCAGAACCTATTCCTACTCTGGGAGTACCTCCTGTACTGACCAGTCCTCCCAGAGCTCCTCAGACCGGGGCTAATCGCACTCAGCCTCGTGAAGGAGAGTTTTCTAATACTAAATTCAGACAATCTGTTCATATGCTTGTACATCTGGTAGCCGCATAAACTTAGAGGTCAGAGGATATTGGGTCTGCATCTGTTACTTCTGAAGTTTCTAATGTGGGCCAGTTCATGACGATGAACCTTCCCAAGTCCTCTGGCGCTAAGGTATAAGAGGACCAACAGGAGTTCGTAGATGAAATGGAAAAGATTTTCAAAGTAATGCATGTTGATCATGTGGAGGGTGTTGAGATATTAGCATACCAGCTAAAGGATGTAGAAAACTAATGGTACAACGAGTGGGAAGATACGAAGGGTGATAGTGCTGAGCCCACAGTTTGGGACGAGTTTGTGGAAGCTTTTCTTAACCGATTCTTTCCTTTGGAGCTGAGGAAAGCTAAAGCAGAGGAGTTCATAAACCTTAAGCAGGGTAAGATGAGTGTTTAGGAGTATACTTTAAAGTTTAACTAGCTGGCCCGTTATGCTCCTGAGATGACAAGTAGTATAAGAAAGTTTCTTCTAACCTTTCAGATGATCTGGTGCTTGAGTGTCAAGGAGCTATGCTGAAAAAGGATATGGACTTTGCTAGAATGTTAGTCCACATACAGCAAGTTGAGGAGAAGAAGAAGAAGATAGATGAATCTAGGGAAACAGACAGGCAAGCAAAGAGAGCCAGGGAGATAGACCAGAGTCATAGTCAGCAACAGAGCTATAATTGGGGTGGCAAATGGCAAAAGAAAAAGAATTGGAGTAATGCACAGTCGGTATCTAGTGCTCCAGTGTCCAGACCCACAGCTGAGCAACGCACCCAAAATTTTTAGTCTAGTCAGGGGTCGAGGATGTAGGGTACGCAGTTACAAAAAAGTGTAGCCCAAACCTCTCGGTCCTATCTGTGTTGTGGGAGATGCAGGAGGAATCATCCAGGGAGATACAGTTTGGCACTTTGGTGTGTTATTCATGTGGCCAGCCAGGACATATCCAGAGAGATTGTCTGACAGCAAAGAGTAAGGGTGGAGGAGCCAAGTCGTAGGCGAATTCATCTGCACCACCACCTCAGAAGGGTGGCACTTCAGCCACTAAAAATGGTTGAAAATGGTTGTATGCTTTGACCAACCGCTAGGAGGTAGAGGCCTTACTAGATGTAGTCACCGGTATTTGCAAATCTTTTCTCGTGATGTGTGTGAATTACTTGATCCCGAGTCTACCTTGTCTTATGTGAACCCATACGTGGCTGTTGGTTTTGGGTTTAAGCCTAACGTAATTGCTTAACCTTTTTCGGTTTCCACCCCGGTGGGAGATTCTGTTGTGGCTAGAAGGGTGTATAGAAATTGTATTGTCTATTTTCAGCCAGGATATTGAGGCAGATCTCATAGAACTTGATATGGTTGATTTTGATGCCATCTTAGGGATGGACTGGCTCCATTCGTGCTATGCCACCTTAAATTATAGGACCCAAAGAGTCACCTTTTCTTTTCTGAATGAGTAGGTGATAGAATAGGAGGGACATTCTCTAGCACCTAGAGGGCATTTCATATCTTATCTCAGGGCCCCTAAAATTATTTCCAAAGGTTGCTTGTATCATCTTATTCGAGTTAAAGATTCTAGTGCCGAAATTCTCCCTCTTCAGTCTATCTTTGTAGTGAATAAATTCCCAAAAGTCTTTCCAGATGATCTCCCAGGAATACCACCTAATAGGAAGATAGATTTTGGTACTGATTTATTGCCAGATACCCATCCTATTTCTATTCCACCATATAGGATGGCTCCTACAGAGCTAAGAGAGTTGAAAGAACAACTAAAAGTTCTTCTAGATAAAGGTTTTATCCGCCCCAGTGTGTCTCCCTAGGTACACCTGTACTTTACGTGTGAAAGAAAGACGGTTTCCTTCGTATGTGCATAGATTACTGCCAGTTGAATAAGGTCAAGATTAAAAATAAATATCCCCTTCCTAGGATTAATGATCTTTTTGATCAATGATGCTAAATTTTTTTAAAAAATAGACCTTCATTTGGGATGTCACCAGTTGAAAGTTAGAGAGTCAGATATTCCCAAAACAGCTTTCCGAACCAGATACGGCTATTATGAATTCTTAGTCATGTCTTTCGGGTTGACTAATGCCCCTGCAACTTTCATGGATCTAATGTATAGGTTTTTTCATCAATTTCTGGATTTGTTTGTCATTGTATTCATTGTGACATTTTGGTATATTCTAAGAGCGAGGAGGACCATGCCAATCACCTCTGAATCATCCTTCAGACCCTTAAAGATCATAAGTTATATGCGAAATTTTCCAAGTGTGAATTCTGGTTGAATGCTATTGAATTATTAGGGCATATTGTGTCTAGTGAGGGGATTAAGGTTGATCCCCAAAAGTTTGAGGCAGTGAGAAAATGGACCAGACCCACACTCCAACCGACGTTCAGAGCTTCTTAGGTTTGGCGGGTTATTACAGAAGATTCATCGAGAGTTTTTCTTCCATAACTGGACCACTTACTAAGTTGAGTCAGAAAAAGGTGAAGTTTTTGTGGTCTGACTCTTGTGAGAATAGTTTTGAGAAGTTGAAAGACAAGTTGACTACTGCTCCTATTCTGACTCTTTTGAAGGGTACATAAGGTTTTGTTGTATACTGTGATGCATCCCGAGTGGGACTTAGGTGTGTTCTTATACAGCACGGTAAGGTAGTGGCTTATGCATATAGGTAGTTGAAGGTGCATGAGCGAAACTACCCAACTCATGACTTGGAGTTAGCAGATGTGGTTTTTGCACTTAAGATCTGGTGGAACTATTTATATGGGGTACACATTGATATATTTACTAACCAAAAGAGTTTGAAGTATGTTTTCTCACAAAAAGAATTGAATCTCAGGCAGAGGCGGTGGTTTGAACTTTTAAAAGACTATGACATGAGCTTGCACTATCATCTGGGTAAGGCGAATGTGGTAGCCGACACCCTCAGCGAGTTATGTATGGGCAGTCTTTCTCATAAGGGGAAAGAAAAGAGGGAGATGGTGAAGGATATTCACCGACTTACAAATCTAGGAATGCAACTTTTGGATTCTGAAGATGGAGGAGTGGTTGTTCATGAGATATCTAAATCTTCCCTTTGTGCAGAAGTTAAAGAGAAGTAGGTTGAAGATCCCATCTTGATGCAGATTAAGAAAGATGTGGGTCAAAAAAAGGTATTGTCTTTTGAAATTGGTGGAGATGGTGTTTTGAAATACCAGTGTAGGTTGTGTGTGCCTGATGTAGATTGTCTAAGGAAGAGAATCCTTGATGAATTTCACATGTTGAGGTATGTTGTTCACCCTGACTATACTAAGATGTATCAGGATTTGAAAACCATTTATTGGTGGAATAATATGAACTGTGATGTGGCTAACTATGTTGCCAAGTGTTTGAATTGTCAACAAGTTAAAGTGGAACATTTGAGGCCAGGTGGTTTTTCTTAAGAGATAGCTTTGCCTTTGTGGAAGTGAGAGATGATTAATATGGACTTCATTACAGGACTTCTGAGGTCCTGAAACTAGTATGATTCCATTTGGGTGATTGTAGATAGGTTGACCAAGTCAGCTCACTTTCTACCTGTCCGAATGATAACGCTCAATCTACAGCTCTCGTGGGAGTGTAAAGCGGTCGTTAGCAAATATAGAACCCAACCTGGGTTGGGTATCGATCCCACAGAGAATAGCTTGGCCAACAAGCAAGAGAAATTACTAG
>NW_025823101.1:0-2979 GCF_002878395.1 Capsicum annuum | reverse complement strand
CTGTTAGCCCAAGCAAGAACTGATGAATCTATAGTTGCCTTCTTGACTTTAAACCGCATGAAATATTAATATTCTGCCAGCGATTACTTTGTCGTTATGAAGCGAGCAAGTTTTGACTACCAATACAAATCAGCCTTTCTCTAAAAGGAAAGAAAAACACTCAAAAAGTAAAAAGTTAGTTCATGATCGTGATGATTGATCAAAGTAATATACGAAACAAATGATATATATTTGACTTGAAATAGACTAAGTCCAGAATTTGAAGATAAGGACACTTAAGAAAGTGGCTGAATGATCAGAACTTCGATCATTTGGCGGATCTTAAATTTGATGGAAAAAATTAGAACTTCGAACATGATGAACTAAGTGATTTAAAAAATTGAATATTAACGGATAAACATCCTAAGAAGGATTATTTAAAAATCTTTAAAAACATCGTAGTTTTTCATCAACAGAATGTCTGGATAGCTCTGACTACAATCAAATACAAAAAAAAATGAGTTGTAAGGACAACGTGATCAATGTGAATTGGATAATAACCTAATGAAATTTGAACAAAATTGGGTAAATTGGAAGGAATTTTATCAATGAACTTCTAAGGGTGTTTTGGAAGGTTCAAATTTTGAGTTTTATATGCCTATTAACGCTCTAGGATTTCGAAATAGGAATAATGGACTAGTCTTATTTCTAGCCAAACGTATGTTCTTTAAACACAGATAAGCAAAACAATAAAACACTTTAGCACATAAACAATCATTACGCGACCTAGCATACGTGGGAGCTTTCAAGCCAAAGGTAAGTCCAACGTTAACTATCAAATCGAGATTCCGATAAATTAATTCAACACATAAATATGATTCATCTGTAATTGACTCGGGGTCAATAGACGCAGGGCAAGTTTTCTAATGGGCTAAATACTCCCTCAAGTATTGGGCCGTTCTAGGCTTATGCCTAAAATAGAATTTTGGTTTCGCTCAATCCTAGGTGTCTAGAGTGGGTTTGAACCAGGTTCCCAAGCGGATGACTTGAGTTTGGAAATACGAACAACCATCAGATGCCTCACGTGCTAATAAACCATCATATTTCCAACACTTTATTCGGAGTTGAACAACATGGGTCGGGATATCCACGAAATTCCAAAACAATTTAATAAATCAATGCGGGATTATGCTATGAGATGCAATAATTAAATTCCACAAGATCGAAACATATAAACACGTAAGTGAGTAAACAATTAATCTAAAGATGAAATCAAACATTTGGTTAGAACCTAGTTAAAATCCCCAGTGGAGTTGCTATTTCTGTTTTATCCCTTTTAGGATTTCATTTTGGCGAGAAAATGGTTTGACTTCTTTAAACTATTTCAAGAAAAGTTGAGAAATTTTTGAAATAATTTTAAGAAAATTTACAGAGGCGCCACTTAATTTTTATAGAAATTTTTTTAAAAAGTTTCAAAAACAGAAATAAACCTTTAAAACTAGAGATTCCGGGTAAGGGTTCAATTAACGCCCTAAGAAGGTTTTTAAGGCACTTAGGAGTGCCCATTTAAAACGGCTTACCAAAAAGAAACTAACTTGACTAAGAAGTGGCTAATTTTGCAAAAATTTAATTTTATATATTATAAAAATATATATATTAAAAACATTCATTTAAACATTGAAAAATAACATTTATTTATTCAAAAGAGAAAATTCTATTTGAATTAAACTAAGTTGTGATTTCAGACTCAAAAGAGAAAAACGAATTTTGCTTTCGTGGAGAGAGAAAAGATTATGAAATGATTTTTTTATTATTAATTATTATAAACAAGTCCAATATAACACTTTTTGGGAAATAGGTGAAGAGCGTAAAAGGTATCATATTAATCATGGAAAATTAAAACTTATAAGAAAATTTAGTTGCTTCATTTTGAAGAAAGTTATTTCAATCCAAATAGACAATTAGTCATACGAACAAATGAAAAATACTATTTTTGAATAAAGCATTTAATTTTCAACAACGTGCTAACGAAAATCGATGGAGCCGATTTAATCCATTTTTTACGCAAGATGAATTAGGTAAGAAAATAACGAATCGACCAAAAGCCGTGATAAAAATAAAATGGTGACGCTTTTTGGGAGTTTATCTAGATTAATTAGTTAGTGTCCAAATAAATACAAATAAGTAAGAATAGAAAATAAAGAGAGTAAAAATTGGGCCCTTTTGGACCATTGTTGGGCTGCCCAGCTCTTGGGCCATAAATTTCAGTGTATATCATCCGTATACTATGGTCCTTCATCCTTTGCGTTTTTGTATATATACAGTGTATATATGACTGTATTTCAGTCATTTATATACATCTTTAGTCCCCCAACTGTATCACCAGCTTCCTTTGCTCATTTTCAACGTATACCACCCGTATACCAGCCCTCACACTGCGTATATCGCTGTATACCAATGCAAAAACAATCATCTTGGGACTTGGTCTTGAGGTTTTGACTCAAGGAAGTGAGGGTTTGGCCCCCGAAATGCAAGGGGGAGGGTCCCGTTGATCCACGTAATTCATGCATTGCAAAGAAAATCTCAACTCTTCCTTCTCTATTAAAAAACAACACTCTTTTCTTGAGTTAAAAATAATAATTAAGCAAAATAATAGCAAATTTAAGCTGTGTATTCTCTTTATCGGGTAAGTTTACATGATTCTTAATCTTTGCGATATTGAAAATCAATAATCTGCTAGATATTTGATTTAAGCTATTTCATCATATTTACGCCTATTCTTTCTTTATATTTCTGATCGCAAAATTCAACAAGAAGGTTAAAAAAAGGTTTGAATTGTGATCCCCTCAGCTCAATCATACTAATGAAAATATTCTACTACTCAAACTTTTTACTCCAAGATAAATCCTAAAACTTAAAAATTCCAATACACATGTTCTTACTGTTGGGCCCGTGACACGGGCCTTGCACTTCTAGTTTGTATATATACAGTGTATATAT
>NW_025823100.1:0-1078 GCF_002878395.1 Capsicum annuum | reverse complement strand
AGGTCTTCTCCTTAATTTTGGAGTTGCATCCTTCTAGGCATCCTCACTCCGAATTGGGCTAGAATTTTTAGAAGAGACTTGCTTGGTTTCTTCTTTTCCCTCTAGCACCGTTTCCTCAATCTTGGCATCATCTCTCATGGATGGTTTGGTTGGTTGGAAAATCATCGAGGGTTGCCCAACATCATGCACAACATTGATATAGGATTCTTGTTCCTTATCTTCGCACTCGTCCATTATGCTAAATAATTCCACACACAAGATATCATCTAAACATAATATGGAAAAGTTCTTTGAATGCTTGACCTTCATATCCATATCCTCTATTATTCTTCTTTCCTCGTTGTTTTCCATTATGTTTTGATGTATATCACGTGTGATATCATTCGTTGTATCCACAAACTCTAACATTAGTTGAAGCATAGCTTTAATGCCACTCTTTTCGGTGCTTCGTTCTTCCTATTTTTGACCATAAGACCTATCAAAATTATAAGAAGAACTAGAATTTGGGTTAGCATACCGGGGGAAGAGTGCATTTCGGCAATCACTTCAATGTCTATCTTGACCAACACATAAAAAACAATCATATTCCCAGTAGGATAGAGATGGTGCACACATCTCTCTCCGGGGAGCATATCTACAATCTTGCCAAAAGTGAGGTCCATCACAATATAGACATGGATCATTAAGGTACTATTTCCAACCACCAAGCTCATGTTCATTCCAGGATGCCATAGTAATAACTAAACTAAAATAAAAATAAACCTAACACCAAAAATAAAAGAAAACTAAAAAAAAATATTTACAAGTTTAAATTCAAGAAAGTAGGCAAAATTCCAAACCAATTTAATAAGCCAAATTGTTCCCCAACAACAGCGCTATTTTTTGATAACGCGCAACTTACACTTCAATTTAGTGCAAGGCAGTTTTTATCAATATATTACCCAACTTTGAAGTCGGGGTCGAATCCATAGGGAATAATGTGAGTGGCGACTTAACTAGTTTGAAACTAAAGCTACAAGTTATATTCAAAAAAATGATATGAAAAGATAAAATAGGGGTTTTTGATGATCAGCAAATA
>NW_025823099.1:0-1827 GCF_002878395.1 Capsicum annuum | reverse complement strand
CGTTCCAATCTCATCCGTAGGACCATTCCCGTGTCTTGGAATGTATTTAAGGAATTAATTCAGTTCATGATATTCTGTCCACATTTCAAGTTTTAGAATAAGTTATGCTCTCATGTTCCCATACATTTATGTTAAGTAAATGATGTCATGTTCATCAGTACTCTCAACTTAGGAGAATAGTCTTCCTTAGCTTTACCCAGTTCTATGTTTAAGATACAATTATAAACTTGGTATTAGTTACCGTTGCATATTCAATCATGAATTCATGAATCATTTTAAGTCATGTAGTCATGCATCAGATATGCATGTTTAGTATACAAACACAGCTTGTAAAGTATCTTCAACCATGTATTCATGCATTCAGATATGCATGTTCAGTATGGAAAACTCAGCATGTTTGCAGTTTCAGTCATGCTGTCATGCTTCAGTTGGGCATGTCTAGTATGTACTCTCAGTTTATTATTTCTCCTCTCATAGTCAGTCCCATTAGAGGATGAATGTCCCAAAGGGGGAGATATTGTAATACCTTACAAAATCCTAAGCTTAGCTAAGTCCGTTAAAGCTTGTAATTGTTCTTCGACTTAGAAAAGTTCAGTTAATATTAGGACAAGTTTATCTAAAAATAGTGGCTCATCGCGATTAGGCTGCATCACGGTAAGTATCATGATGAGTCCTCCATCAGATCTCATTAAAGGCCATTTTGGTATTTGTCAAATTTCACTAGCTCACCACAAATGCCCCGCATTGCGGTGAGGCTCAAATCGACAATTATCACAAAGTAGTGAGTCGCCGCGATTCAATCACGCCATGGTGGATATAGCGATGACCAAGTCACCGGGTCGCTGTGAGGCTTTAATCTGCATTCCAGCTATGGGATTTTAAATCCCAAGGACAACTTAGTCTTTTCCCGTGACTTAAATCAGCCTTTAAACATGAAATTATGCCCTAAACACCCAATTATGTCACTTTTTCTCACTTTCTCTGAAGAACAAAATCATTCTCTCTCAAAAGTAAAAAACCCTAGTTCAACAAATCAAGGTTAATCCCAAGAATCTCTCCAAGAACTCCAAGGAACTAACAAATTAAGGTATATTAGATGTTCATTCATGGGTCCCTTCTACCCAAGATGTTCAAGAATCCTTTTTCAAAATACAAAAATTGTGTATTTATGATTTTTATATTTGAATTAGATTGAATTCATGTTCATGATATTAGTTGGGTCTCAATCCATGATTTAAGTGCATGTTTTTTCTAAAATTGAATAGCAAGTGTGAAGAATATTTGATTATCTTGATAAGCCATTGAATTTACAAAGTGATTAAGGTGTCTATGATGTTATTTTGATTTTAATCCATGATCTAGATTACAAGTTCAAAGAATTGATCCTAATATGCGTTGACCTACATAATATTCTTGATAAGCCCTTCAATGAGCAAGTTGATTGTTGTAATCATATCAACCCTAAGTGTTTATGATTTAATGTACCAATTATGCTATCCATGCGTTTAATAGATTGTCTATAAGAATGAAACAATGCCATTATAGCATATTAACATGTGTTCTCCATTTATGTAAGAGTTAGTGCATTACAAGTGACATGTCTCTATGAATGAATTATGATTAAGTGAACATTTATATGTTATTCAAAGTTATGCTTTGATTTACTTTTCATGTTATCCAGTCTTGGGGGTATTTAATACCTGAAAATTTAACTATTTATCTAGAGCCACTATCAGTTGAAAAATTGTATCAGTCATGTCATGATTAGTAGTACTCTCAGTTTGCTATAGAAATCAGTAAGTTACAGAACTTACAAAAACTCATTAA
>NW_025823098.1:0-1244 GCF_002878395.1 Capsicum annuum | reverse complement strand
GTGGATCTTTATTGTCGCTTGCGTACAGTTTTTGCGCTTCCTGTTCTCCGTATTTCCATAAAAAAAGTAGCATATTGTCAATGTTGTTCAGCAGTAGCTTCTTCTATATCCACCTGGATAGCCAGAATTAGTCAATGCTAATCACGGAGATACAACAAAATGGAAAAGGATAACGCATCTCTTCTAGCAAATCAAATAGGTCTTCCTTCCATTTTAAATTGGTCCAAACATATTATATTTCTATTGTAACAATGAATCAACTGTAGGGATAAATTTCTATATGAGAAAAACCCTGTGTGATAATTTCCAATGGATGAACCATCCGTTGCAATATATGAATCATCTATTGCAGCAGATAGGTCATCTGTTGGTACAAATAAAAGTTGTACGAAGAGCTATTTGATTTGCTAAAATAGATGAGACATATGTTGTACCAGATAAAGTATCTTGTGCAACAGGTTATTCAACTGTTGCAACAGATGTATATATCTGTTTGATAATTTTCAGCAGATGTGTTATCTATTGAAACAGATATGTGTCTGTTTGTTTTGTCAGTTGGAAGACATAATATATTCACCTTCTTCAGCTCGTGCTGCTCTCCTTTGGACATTGTATGTTGCTCAGTGCAACACACAAACAGAGGAGTTGTAATTTTGCTTTTTTGGATGCCTGATAATATCTTGGAAATCACTCTCCTTCTCCTCTTAGCCCTAATCTCTAATGGAGAAGATGGAATAAAATCCTCTTTGATAGAATGAGACCCCTCTTAGATGTCAATTCCTTTACAAAAGCATTTAATACATTAATAGCATTAATCACTACACCATGTTTCGCCCTGTAGTCTTGACATTTGCATGCAGAACATTCGCTGGGAGAGGCAAAATCTGTATAACCAGTATGATCATACTCATAATGGTTTGCTTTAATACTGTAAGAGGAGCATCATTATCACCAACAGCAGCACCACTACCACCACCAACAGCTCCATCAACAACAACAAGCGCACCCTCTAAAATTATCTTTCTTGTAATGGTTGTTGCTCTAAATAATTCCATTTTTATTCTGTCGATGACCTTAGGGTCCGATAAAGTTTGCAAAGACTGTAAAGTAAGAAAAAATGACATCTTCAACTCTCGATTGGTCAGAACTAGAGACAGATACACATTCTAAGATAAATTATTACATATATTAGAATGGTGATTAGATCATTCAAAAAAAACATTAATTAAAAGAAAAAATTAATT
>NW_025823097.1:0-2743 GCF_002878395.1 Capsicum annuum | reverse complement strand
ATGAATCTTGTGAGTACAGTTCCGTAAATCTCTTAATTCTTCTCCCCCTAAACTTAGAAATGAACCAAGGGTCTTCAGTAGCATTTTTGTCAAATCTTTGGATGGTTTGGACTCCTAGAGATGTATTTCAATCACCGAGAATATCAAAAAATATTTTGTCACTTTGGAATAACTCATAGAAGAACCCCGTTGACTGCTCATTGCAAGAACTTGATAGTCAATGCCGATGATGCAAATGCTTGTCAACATACTATTTTATTCTTAGAATGTTATGTTACCTCCTATTTATAGTTGTAGAGAGTAGGCCAGTGTAACACCCTGTATTTCCCTAGCATAACCAAAGTCCCAATACATGAGTACTCATACATAAAATTTTTGAAACACTCATTATTCTTCAGTTTAGATCTACCATTACGTAGGAAATTGAATTACCTTTCCAATGATATAAAATTCACCTAAATTCGATAATCGGGTAAGAAGTTATGGCGATTTTAAGTTTCCATCGTTAAATACCATCATTTTACCCATCATCTCATCGCAGAGTATGTCAAAATAGCAATTGTCAGTTTCCAGTATTACTTTGCGATAGTGGCACATCGCACCATCAGTCAATTTCATAATTGTCAATTTCCAGTAGAGCTACGCGATCATGGCGCATCGCGAAGCAGGCCAAATTGGCAATCCAACGCCTTACCACGATAGCTCCATGTCGCGGTGTTTGTCCAGGTCCTAGTTGTCCCTTTTCCATTGGCTTGGCACGTCGTACCAAGGCCAAAAATTGGGATGGTCAGTTTTCAGCTTCCGTTTTTTAATTTGTTTAAGGGTATTTGGGTCTTTTCCCATAGCCCTAATCAATCTAAAACACAATATTTAACCTATTATTGACCTAATTAATCATAATTATTCAATGATTCTTCAAAATTGAAGATCCCCATTTCAAAAACAAGAACCCTAGCCCTCAAATTCAAGGCAATTTCTCAAAGACTCTCCATCAATCCTTCCAAATTCAGTAACCCAGGTATGTTAGATGTTCATACATGGATTCCTTTCATTCATGGAGCTCAAGTAACCTTTTCAATTATAAATCTATGATCTTTTTAATTTATTTAATTTTAAATCATGATTTCACCCATTAATCTCCATAAACTTTGATTTAATACCATGTTTTATGAAGTTATTGTTATTATTCAATTCCTCATGTTTTAGTGTTATCATTTGTTTAATTAAATCATGACTTAGTGTTTTCCATGATAATTTCATGTTAATTATGTCAGTTGTTTAGTAATGCTATGATTATTTTAAACCATGAAATATAAGCGTTTGATAAAATGCCTACAAGAGCAATTGTTTAATAAGAGTCTTCATGCTATGTCCTTCAATGTTTTAATGTCTAGCTACTACTATAGTTTTGAGTCCTGGGGGTATTGAATACCCGAAACCATAGTTGTTTACTTAATGTTGTCTCAGTATCTTCATAATAACTTCAGAATATATCATGAGCATTATCAGAACAGTCAGTTAAACTCAGAATAGTCTAGCATTTTAGTGTCATTCAGTTGGGAGTAAGATATAGCACAGAGTGAGTGTAGGGATGGTGGCTTCCCCTTCAAAAAGTGAAAGTCGCTAGTAGTAGTCCATATACTCTAGAACTACGTAGCCAACGTAGGATATGAGTAGTCACCCATCAGATTAGGCTTGACTATCTCGCAAGGGTCACCCGTCAGTTCAGGCTTGACACCCTTAGTCTTTTGAAAATGATATCAGTTTAGTGGATCCACACAGCTAGCGTTAGTACCTGTGACACGGTATTAACAGCCTTCCAACTAGGGATTACAGGTTGGACCCGAATTAGCTCAAATTGGGGAATGTCGAATAAATGATACCTCCCACAATCTCAAATATAGTGTCAGTTACAATCCCAGCTCAGTTATTCAGTCTTAGTGTAGTTTGACCAAGGGATATAGATTTTAGTTATATTCAGTGTTTCAGTTTGCAGATGTCATCCAGTTCATGTCATATGCTTGGTCATGTATCTTTAGTATCTATAGATTTTCATGTATCTTTAGTATTTTATAGACTTTCATACATATTTAGTATCTACAGATTTCTTGTTCTCTACTCAGTATTCCATTCTTTACATGTATATTCAGATAGATCATTACTCCTATTCATGAAACCATGAATGTAAACCTACCTCATTTAGCATGCCAGTATATTCAAAGTACTGATCGCATACCTTTCTTTTGCACTATGATGTCCCATACCATAGGTATTGTCGCTCAGTTCTCGGATCACTCTTAGTCTCTCAGATTCTCAGCAGTACAATAGCAATGGTGAGTCCTCATCATCCAAGGATATGCTATCTTATTTTATGTATTTATTCAATTAGTCAGTAGATTTAGTTGCAGGCTTGTCCCATCAACTCTCAGTCAGTCAGTCTTAGAGGATTTTTAGACATTACAGTCAGTTAGTTTCTCCGTTTATCAATACTTTATCAGATTCAAATAGTTGTATTCCTAGATATATATTTTATTTTGAATTTAGATATTTAAAACCGTATGGCACTTCAGTTACTCTTCCGCATTCATGATTATATCACTCAGTGATCACAGCAGGTACCAGCTTATAAGTTAGCTTGTGGTCTCTCGAGACTGTAAGCATCGTATAACAACTAGGGGGTTGTAACGCCCCTAATGTGGTACCCAGAATGCTACACGATGCTCATAACCATGAAAGACCACAA
>NW_025823096.1:0-1083 GCF_002878395.1 Capsicum annuum | reverse complement strand
CGTGAAATTCATGAGCTAATCGAAGTTCTCGAGTTGAACGTTTTCCGATGGTGATCAAGACTCTACAGAAAACTTGTAGTTCCGTTTTGCTGCCCCCAAAAAGGTTAACACACCTTTCCCTTTTTTTTTGTTTTATTATTTTTTTCTTCTTTATCTCCTTCTTCTTCATAGTTCGTAGTTATAATTTTGTTTGCTGGATTATTTGCTGTTGATGGTCTTGAAGGCCATAGGACGTTGTGGTATCGATATTATGGTTATTTTCTTGTTCATGATATAAAAATGAGTTAACAATAGTTATATATGCCTTTTTGACTTTATTCTTTGATTATTATAGATAAAGTTTCAATATTTGCTTACAAGATGTACTCATGCTTTATTTAAATTTATTGTTGGCGGATATATTTTTTTTTAGCATGTAAAATTATTTTCTTTATTTTGAAAATAATAGTTAATATTGATTGTTTCTTCTTTTTGACCTATTCTTTGATTATTACGGATAAAGTTTCAATCTTTGCTTAAAAGATGTTTTTATGATTTGTTTAAATTCATTATTGGCAGATATATTTATTTTTAGCATGTAAAGTTATTTTCTTTATGTAAAAAAGAATAGTTAATATTGATTGTTTCGCCTTTTGACTTTATTCTTTGACTATTATGGGTAGAGTTATGATCTTTGCTTAAAATGTGTACTCATGCTTTGTTTAAATTCATTGTTAGTGGATATGTTTGTTTTTAGCATGTAAAGTTATTTCCTTTATGTTGAAAAGAATAGTTAATATTGATTGTTTCGCCTTTTGGCTTTAATCTTTGATTATTATGGGTAAAATTTTGATCTTTGATTAAAATGCATTCTAATGCGTTGTTTAAATTCATTGTCGGCGGATATGTTTATTTTTAGCATGTAAAATTGTTTCCTTTATGTTGAAAAGAATTGTTAATATTGATTGTTTCGCCTTTTGGCTTTATTCTTTGCTTAAAATGTGTACTCATGCTTTGTTTAAATTCATTGTTAGTGGATATGTTTGTTTTTAGCAAGTAAAGTTATTTCCTTTATGTTGAAAAGAATAATTAATATTGATTGTT
>NW_025823095.1:0-3029 GCF_002878395.1 Capsicum annuum | reverse complement strand
AGTTAGTTAGGGAAATTTCTCATCAACTCCACAGTTCAGACAGTTTAGAGGCTATTCGAACAGATATATCAGTATTCAGTTTTTAGTTTTGAGTATACTAGATATTTTGAACCTTATGGCCAGTTTTTGCCAGTTTTCCATATTTATTATAGATATTATACACTGCTCAGGTATAGATATCAGTAGAGGGTTAGCTTGTGGTCCTTCGGGATCATGAGCATCGTGTGACGTTTCGATTCCAGAAAACTAGGTACTTACAACTATTGTCCTTATTCCAACTTTCTTTCACTACCTTCTAAAAATAATTATGTTGTTTTAAAAATTTAATAATCTAAATAGCTTGATGACCTTCTCTTGTGAAGTATTGCCTATGACATGTAGTAGAGCATGGTTTGATCCCTGTTTGGTGAAATAGTATACCTCATAGTTTGGCAATATGTTCATGAGATCATTGTTTCCAAAGACCCTAGCAAGCCTGTTTAAAGTACAGTCTTCCATTTTTCTTCCATTCCACCATGTATGTCTAGTACCTGTGAATCTCAACTCATTCAAAACACATAAAATTGCATACTGAACAAAATCAATGGTTTCCTATTATGTAACTAGTAGACCTCTAAGCTTTTTATAGTCATCCATTATAGTGTTAAAGTCTCCTCCCACTAACCATTGACCTTGAGTATGACTAGTTATTTCCTCCAAATAATCCCACAACTCCAATCTCTCTAAAGTACAATATTTGACATACACAATAGTAACTTTAAACTTCTATTTCAACCTATCAATTTGAAATCTACTATCAGTTGTTGTATTGTATCTGTTGAGCCTATTTCCTCTCATTCCTTATCCTAGAAAATCCAGATCATAGTTTAACAATTTCCCTTAGAATTAGTTTGGAGGGACTTATGAAAGGATTTAGTAAAGCAATGTATGAGTATTAATTTCTTCTATATAGTTCTATTATTCTCTAAAAATAATTTGAGTCCTAACAAACATAATGTTCTAGTATAATGCCTTATTGATTGTTGGTCACTATTAATTTTGGATCTTGCCTTACTCTTTTTATTAATATATGATTTGACTGTTGTATTCTTATGATTCATTATATATCTTCCCTTAAGCTGGCCAATTTTTCTTGAAGGCAAATCTCTGCCTATTTGATCAATGTTTGACTTTTTATCTTCATATTCCTCAACATCTTTCTTTTTGTATATCTCATATTTTGTTAAATCTTATGTTTTTGGTACATGTTTGATCTCTCTTGGTGTGGATCTTATTTTTTCCTCATTTTTTACTCTCTTGTCTTCCTTATTTGCTTCCTCGAGGTTTCTCCCCTGAGCTCCTTTGGTACAATATCCTGTTTGTTCCTTCTTTAGGGATAAAATTATTTACTAAACTTTATGATTCTACACTTACTTTCTTTGTTCTGACACTATCTGGTGTTGAAGATCCTATCTCACCTTCCACCTTTGTGGACTTTAAGGTGTCTGGTTTGGGGTTTTCTGATGCAATTATCTTTTTTTTCCTTTGGTTTTCTGCTTGTGATTTTGCCTCATTCTATTATTGCTATTGTTGTGTTTCATTTCTCATCTTACTAGTGTTATTGCATTTAGTATTTATCCTGTGATCGTTTATCTCCTCTTCTTTTTTCTTTATTTTTCTTGTCACCTTTTTTGTGATTCTTCTCTTCTAATGCCCCAAACTTTTTATTTACTGCAATTTCTTTCCCATTCTTATGTTGATCCTTTGTATTTCACATCATTTTAGCTCTTCCTTATGTTATTTTTTCCACTTCTATACCCATGCCTTTTTTTACTCTTGAAACTCTGTATCTTTTGTTACCTTTGTCTTCCCCTTTATATCTTATTTCATATCTTCCACCTTGTTGTTGTCCCTATTGTCTTTCTTCTTATTTTGGTTTGTCCATACTTTTCTTGCTCCTCATCTTCCTTATTTTCTTCTTCAGAAGTAATTCAAGATGTATGACATAGCATTTCTTTTCGTTATGACTCTTAAGCTTGTATTCTTTACAGTATTTAGGGACATAATCATATCTTATGTTGATTCAATTTTCCACCATGTCTCCGAACTTTATTCTCATGCCTATATTTATTTGTTAAGGAAGTTCCCCCAATAAATCTACTTCCATTTTGACTCGTGCATAATTGGACCTCATTTTATTTTGTGTTGATAAATCTACTTGCTGAGGTTTTTCAGCTGTTACTGCTAATGAAAGCATTGCTTTATTCACCAAAAAAAATGTTGGTAGTGTTGGAAATGAATCCGTTACCATAAAGGTATGTGGGATTATGAATAAGAACACCCTTTCGTTCTTGTGCCCAAAGTTTGTATTATTTTACAAAGATACATGATTTTTACATGTTTTATCATGAATTTGAAGTGATAAATCTTATCCTATGTTGTTGTTCAAGATGCTATGATTATTTTGAATGTTTATAAAATAAACTCCATGAGTTTGAGATTAGTGTTATGGTTAAAGAATGAAATTTTTCAGATTTCCGTATAAATTATGCATGCTTGTGATAGAAAGCATAAATGTTGAAATGTTTTGATTAAGTATCGCTATAACGGTCATTAACCCACATTGAGATTGTTGTTTTGAGAATTTATGTGCTACATGCACCCATGTTTAGACTATTTTGATGAAGTATAGAAAGATTTGACCTTTTGATCACAACAGAGTTAAAATCCACTTTATGAAATGAGTTATAGATTTTATTATTTATTTAACTTAAGAAATATGAGATTACCCTTAAAGTGGATTTTTCTTGAGATTTTTTAGCATAGTATTGGGAGTAGTATTTAGCACCGAGTTGGATATGTTACTACGGTTTCATACCCCAGAACTACGTGCCACCGTAGATTGAGACATTGACTTCCACTATATGTGGAAAATTGAGATAGTGATCACTGAGATGAGATTGTTCTACACCGATGGCAAGGGTAGGACAGCCCTAACCTTACGGGGGCAAGTCGTGGGACATCATAGGTACTCACATGGTGTACATGTC
>NW_025823094.1:0-4586 GCF_002878395.1 Capsicum annuum | reverse complement strand
CCAGCATCTATAGTCAATAACCATTCTACTTTTTCCTCTTTTTTGTTTACTATGTTTATTTACTATAAATGCTGGACTATTATATTTACTATTGTTTTTTTGTATATATTGTTTTTCTAATAATTCATATATATGCATTTAAAATTTTTTTAAATCATCAAAATTATATGTTAATGGTTTCTGGGTTATTATGTTATTTTTATCTATTAATTCAATTTTTATAGTAGTTTTATGTTTTTCCCATCCTTTTAATGGATCTTCACTATATAATTGTTCTAATTTTTTCTTAATTACTTCTATCTTATTTATTGAAAATATAGTTATTTCTGTTTTATTTATCGAAATACGACTAGTTCTATTGTATCTTCAGTATTTTTTATATTTTCTAACTTTTGTGTAATTTTTTCACTTCCTTTTATCCAATCAACTTTCTTTCTTATTTCCACATCTATCACCAAATACGAGATTCGCCTCCTTCTCAAAGATTTGATGAAATGACTCACTCCACTAGAGCAATTATGCCATGGGCTGGGGTATAGTGTTTATGAGCCGAGTGTTTGATCATGAGGATTGTTCAGATTTTGGACCCATTTGGAGATTTCGTGGGTTATATGTCTTTCAATGCTTTAATAATTTCCAATTAATTCATCTTTGTTTTTTGTTTTATAGGTGGAATAGAGGTAATAGAGCACATAATTATGATGTTGATGCCAATTCCTGTACAATTATTCAAGCTTATTAATCACAATCATCATGATATTATTATGATGCACTATGTTTATAGTAATAGGGACAGGTATATCAGACAAATATTGAATTTTCTTTTTCGGATGTTTAATAATATAACCCTCCATCTTTGTAAGTGAACTTTAAAATTGAGCGACTTCTAAGGTGAGTTCTTAGCATCCAGAGTACTACTATTCTCCCTCTTTTGGTTTAGACTGATCTTTGTATTGTATTTAGAGATGGATAGTATTTGTATATTTCTTTAGTATTGAACCTTGTATTCATATTGTATTAGAAACTCTTGTACTGATTACACCAAGTTTTGATTCTGTCTTATATGTATTAGTATTCTATCATATTTATTCCGCTATCTTCATTCATTTCTCTTAATAGTCCGTTTCTAGTAGTCCCGAACTATGGGTTGGCGTACCTACAGGTAGGTTATAGTAGGTTCTATCACGACCTGAGAAATTGGGTCATGACACTTGTAACTCTTGTAACCTCTACACTAATGATCTTTCCTTTTTACTACCCCTCATTCATTGTTATTCATTACTAGGAAGACTTCTTCTGCTTTAAGTAAAAGTGGCTTTGCATTACCTTTCTAAGCACAAGAAAAGATAAAGTTTGTTGGGTTCGAAATCGAGAGGGCGTCATGCGGAAGCTATTAGTTGCAAACTATGAGACGATAAATAAGATGACAACGAAAATCAATACCAAAAACATAGACAATTGGCCTACATATAAAACCGAAAATTAAAAATAATATTAAAAAACATAAAACTAATGAGAAAGAAAATCTCCCCCTAAACGAAACTCTTAAAAGACTATATTGTGGATGCTATTGTATTATGGTATGAGAAGGGGGTCTTCTATTTATAGATGTCCAAAACCTTTCTTCCAAGAAAGAGATTAGCCAAATATGGAAAAGAATTATATTTTTTCTTTCAGGAAAAGTAAAAGTAATTATGATAACTTTTATTTTTCTGCTAAGAAAAAGTAAAACTTAAATATAGTAAGAAAATCAGGGCAAAAAAACCTAACAAATCTCCCATTTTTGGCTTGATTTTCTTCAAAATATTCTTGATCCTCCTTCTTCTTGTGCATGATTTTCGTTCTTCATATATATTCTTCATATATCACTGCTACATACCATGATTAAAAATTAATATGGGTTAAAATTAGAGCCCTATGCATTAAAAATAAAAGCACGGGTTGATAAGATTGAAAGTGAAGCCTTGTGCATTGAAAGTGAGCACAGATTAAGAGTGGGGCTTATATGTTAAAAATAAATGCACGAGTTGAAAGGAGCCCAAGCGTTTAAGCAAGTATGGATTTAAAATTGGAGCCCATAAACATGGGTTTAAAATTGATTTTGGTTTTAAAGATGGATAAGCAGCATGATTGTTGAAATTTTGTTTGAAATTTTTTTTCTCCACATGTAGTTTGACAAAAATCATCATTATCATCCAAATTATTGCAGCTTGATTTTGAAACCGCTTTGAACTTGTTTAATCTCGTCTCACCGCACCATTGGACATTGAATCGTAAGCTTTGATACCACTTGTTGGGTTCAAAATCGAGAGGGGGTCATGCGGAAGTTATTAGTTGCAAACTATTATGGTGACAATTCAGAAGACACATAAAACAATACTAAAAGGCTTAATATTAGTATATTATTTGGCCAATTGGCCTACATATAAAACCTAATATAAAAAAACCTAAAAATTGATGATAGATAATCTCCCCCTAAACAAAGACTTTTAAAGACTACATTGTGGATGCTACTGTATTATGGTATGAGAAGGGGGTCTTCTATTTATAAATGTTCAAAACCTTTCCTCCAAGAAAGAGGTTAGCCAAATATGAAAAAGAATTATATTTTTTCTTTCAGGAAAAGTAAAAATAATTATGGTAATTTTTATTTTCCTTTTAAGAAAAAGTAAAACTTAAATATAGTAAGAAAATCAGGGCAAAAACCCTAACAAAGTTCACAAAAGTTTTTAAAAAAAAGAGTTTATTAGTTGAAGGGAAGTGTTTTCTTTTATGGAGCTTTAAACTCAACTCTTATTCAAAGTTTGTTGAGTTATACTTTGTGAGAAGGTTGTTGTATACTGGAGTGGACAAGTCAAGAAGAATACTGCCATACCAGTGAAAACTCTTATTGCAGTGAGCTTGAATTTCCATGAAGAGAGCTAGATATCTGCAACTCAGCTAAGAAAAAGATTATTGTATTTTCTACATTTTGTGTATTTTCAATTATAATTGTTGTAATATTCATAAACTCTACAGAAACAAATTTGATTCATTTCTCTATGTTCAGTATCTCACATTAATCATTACGAACTTACTATGACAAAACTAATTAATGACACCTTTAGAAATGCTACCTTAGATCACGTTGTTATAACAAAAACTTTATCCATGATAAAATCTCATCTATGTTCGTCCTTTCCCCGATCTTCTTTCGAAGTAGAGGTCATAACATCTCTTATTTGATAAGGTCATCCGGTTTTCTTTGTCCCAGCTTGAAAATTCATTTCCGCGCACAATGTAACAACATTCCTTATTTGTGCATTTCTTCCCATTAGTCTTCAGATGAAGATGATAGTATTGCAAGTCATCTTGCACATTTCCAAGATGCTCAGGATCCATACGAAGACGATGACTCAAAAATGAGCTTCGACTCAATTGTCCTGCACAACTTGGATACATAGTGAAGACAACATACAATTTGTATTATTAGATAGTGTAGTCAGGTGGGGATGCCGTAGTCAGGTGGGGATGCCCACTTTATGTCTTGTAATAGTTAAATCAGTGTCAGAGTGCTTCCTTTATCACTACTTTCCAAAAGAAAGAAAAACTGTTGAAGCACGCGTCAAAATAAGTCTGGAAGAAAAATTAATAATGTATGTGACGATGGGGCCCAATGAGTACCCGGCTTGCTTTATTAAGATTCTTTCTTATCTCTTATCTTTGAGTATCGGTTACATATGTCTGGGCCACGTAGTAATAATCTTTAGAACCACTGGTTTATCTAGTTTTGGCCTATAAAAGGCGTACATTTTGTAGAAGGAAGGATAGAGTGAAATTAACCAACCTCAAAACATACCTAAAATGTGTAAATCCTTCCTCCTAACAAACCTATCCAAGTCAGTCTTTTTTGTATAAACTTTTGTATCAGTGTGTTTAAATAAAAGCTCCAAGTTTTCTATTCGAAAAAAAAAACTCTGGGGAAAAACATAAACTATATGAACGATAAACATGAAGAAACAGTGGGAAAGAGGGAGTACTGAGTAGGTTTTACAAAACTGATATACTAAAAAATCATTATTGAAGAATATTACTGAAATATATCTTTGTTTATATCTTTGTTTTAAAACATTGAAACATAATATTATTGAAATATATATATTATTGAAATATATCTTTGTTTTGGTATCAGAGTGAGAAGGTTTTGGGAACATTACCTATTAACTCGCAAAAGTTTATAAACTCTGTATGAAAAGACATAGATCTTTCCAAGACGTAAGGTGTAGTTATTTCTATTTATATAGAGAAATCAGAAAAAGAAATAATATACTAGCTAGAAAACATAATTTAGAAGAAAGTAGGAAAAGGTTATTAGAAGCAAACAGATTACATAAATCATATAATACATCTAGACAAGTTTGTGAAAATTTAGTAAGTGCATTAAATTGGGAAATACAAGGCTGTGAGAGAGACTTAGAAAATAATACTTCAGGAATAAAGTGGCTTAAGGAACGTATTAGTAGAAAATCTTATCAATTAGGATAATAAATGCCTATAAGATATATTGAGTATATTAGAGAAATACAACGTCAATATTATAGAGAATT
>NW_025823093.1:0-1489 GCF_002878395.1 Capsicum annuum | reverse complement strand
CGCACAACTAATATTTTGGGTACAAGTACCCCCAGGACTCGATAGAAGAAAATTCACATAACATGATTTACTTGAAGACTTCACTATCATC
Source organism: Capsicum annuum (assembly GCF_002878395.1). Taxonomy (NCBI): domain Eukaryota; kingdom Viridiplantae; phylum Streptophyta; class Magnoliopsida; order Solanales; family Solanaceae; genus Capsicum; species Capsicum annuum. Next base: position 1,398 of record NW_025823093.1, on the reverse strand, counting down.
ATAATACATACTAGATTCATAGGATAGTTTCATCAAACATATAATAGGCATGAATTAGTTCATACATGGGGATTTCATGATATAATGCTAGTTAGACAATATTCCTTCATCTAGGCATTTAATCCAATATAGGATAGGAGTGGTACACATGTAAACATCATTCTTTAATTTTAATTTCATCATTCAAGGGCTTAAATCTTAGGGTTGCTTGAATCTATGGCTATAGTAATTAAAACCACATAGAAACTATCAATAATCATGGAGTAGAATCCAATTTTACATCTATCAAACATAAACATGAGCAGTCAAAACATGAAAATATATAGAAAATCCATAACTTGAGTTTAGAAAAGGGATTCTTGGACATCATGGACGAAAGGAGTTCATGAATAAACCTATTCATACCTTATTTTGTGATTTCATGAAGATTGATGGTGAAATATTCTTAAAATTGGACCTTTTATGAAAACCCTAGTGTGAGTTGTTAGAGAATTTGAGAAAAACATCAATATTTTGGATGAATTAGGGCTAAATCCCATGTTTGGAAACATATATACGGGGCAAATTGACCCTTTTAACCATATACATGCAATTTAATTTTTAGTAAAATTTTCCAAATTGGGCCCTTGGTGGACGCGGCGCTATCGCACCGTATCACTAGACATTGACAATCGGGAAACTGCTCAGTGGTGCGACACGGAGCTATCGTATTGCCACTTTGTCTATGACCTGGAAGTTTGGCGTGATGCACCAGTATTATAGAGAAACACTCGAATTTGACAATTGACATTTGAGCTATCTCAGCGATGCGCTGAAAGCTTAGGTCAAACATTGTCTCACAAAAAGGACCGAAATCTTCGCCCAGGAGTCGGATTTGGGTGAATTATATATTGATGGAAAGCTTATTAAATTTTCCACGTGATAGGAAATAAAAATTATGGAAATACCACATGTATAAGAAATAATTATTATTTCAAAGAAAGTTCTAACATCCTTGAGATAATTTTTCAAGTTAAGAAAAACCACTGGCATTACAGAGGTGGTTATCTAGATTTCTAAGGATGTTATATTCATTAAAATTCTTGGTAATTAAGGAGTTCACCTCTTTCCATTTATTTATCTTTTCTTTATGGAATAAATTGGTTATTATCATGCACAATTTTAATGTTGAGTTTTGAACTATGAGTTGAAGGTTTTTTAAATTTACTTGGTGTAAATATTTTCCCATGATTATTTTTGAATTGTTATGCATTGAATTGATAATTTATGAACTCTTTGGGTGTATAGAGATGGTGAATGAATTTAGGGTAACAATGGATTCCCCAAACAAATGGATTTGGCATAGAAATTGATAATAATCTCGACCCACTTGCATAGTTAGCTTTGGAATGTGACTTA
>NW_025823092.1:0-6254 GCF_002878395.1 Capsicum annuum | reverse complement strand
AGTCATTAGTAAGTAGGGATGGAAAGGTAAACAACTACCAAGCTATGCAACGGCTGTAAAGGAATAAACTTGTGCAGTACAGAAAAATAATGATGCAGTAATAACAAATAAATCAAATATAACCTAACTGAGCCCCCATAAGCCCGCTAGGCACATTGAATAAGACAATTAACCCAACCGTACCCCCATAAGCCGGTGGGACACACCAAGTGGTGAAAGTAAACATAAATAATCAAATGCTGGACTCGAACTAGAACTCAGAGTAACCCCACCTATAATCAGATGTCGGAATCGAACCGGAGCTCATAGTAACAATAATAGTCAATTGCCGGACTCGAACCGGAACTCATAGTAATCATAATAGTCAATTGCCAGACTCGAACCGAAACTCATAGTAATCATAACCCACCGATAATATTAAAATCCATATCATAACAATATAAATGTCTAAATAATCATTCATTAATCTTAATTAAAAAGGGATAAATTCAAGATTTTTACATTTTAGCTTCACGTTTTAAAGTAATAGATGCTATATTATGTTAAAAGATAATATTTCAATATTTACTAGAACGAGGCCCTAATCCGGATAAATAAGACAGTTTATATAAATCAAATAATATGCATCGACAAGTATTTATTCAAAGCTAGCATAATAGTTCACAATTTCGGTATATAAGCTCAATCTAAAAGTAGGGTAAACCTAGCCTACCTGGATGCCAAAGCTAGAATATCTGTCCGCGAAGCCTCCGAATAATACTAGTAGAATCCAAGCTTGAATAATTGATTCGAATAATTAATTTATATGAATTTTTATAAGACTAACCAAGAACTTTAATTGATTTTCTAAAAAAAGAAACAAATCGAGAAAGGCCAATATAAGAGAAATGTAGATATGGACATGTATATGTGTGCAGAAGTAGTGAATGAAAGTTCACTCCTCTTCATTGTTTTTACTTCTTTTTTAAAAAGCAAAGGCTACCTTTCCTAGCAAGTAGCGGCAACGTGTGTCCATCCATCCGTTTCCAAGTGTGCGGTGGTGGATGACACACTAATAAATTTTCTGCACAGCATATATATATTTGGGCATTGCATAAATTCGTGGTAAAATAATTTTAATAATTTGAATATACCATAATTAATAGAAAAATATTTCTAACAAAACCTCTATTATATAATAATAATAATATTTTAATAATTCTAAAATTACTATCTCCGCTTCAAATATTAATAAATCATAAAAGTCCATTATAAAGTGATATAAATATATCGTCACTTAAAGAATTTTATCAATATCGACTATATTCTATAAGGGTACTAAATTATATTTCTACCAAATGCCAAATTAAATTAAATAATCCATGATATATTTAGATAGTACTAAAATTATATGAAAAATACAGGAAAATGACCGTAAGGGTCATCACAACATCCACTACTAAAAGGACTTTCGTCCGCGAAAGTAAAAGATAAGGTCATACCTAAAGGCTCAAAAAGGTAGGGATACTGGGTGCGCATATTATGCTCAATCTCCCAGGTAGCCTCCTCAACTGGACGGTGATGTCACTGAACCTTAATTACCGGAATATCCCTGGAGCACAACCGCCTAACATCCCTCACCAAAATAGACGTTGTCTCCTCTATAAATGCCAGTCCCTCCTCCAACTGAACCGACTCCCACTGAAGTACGTGTGACTCATCTGGGATGTACTGCCGCAACATAGATACATGAAACACTGGGTGAATGGCTGAGAAGACAGGTGGAAATGCCAACACATAAGCTACCTACCCAACTCTCTGTAAGATCTCAAAAGGTCTAATATATCTAGGGCTAAGCTTGCCCCTCCTCCCGACCCTCATCATGCCCTTCATGGGTGATACTCGCAGGAAGACCCTATCACCAACTCTAAAACTCAATGGACGACGTCTGTGATCAGTATAACTCCTCTGTCTACTCTGAGCTGCTCGTAGCCTATCCTGAATCACTCGAACCTGATCCAGCGAATCACGAAGCAAATCTGTGCCACGAGGTCTAGCCTCAGAAGTATCAAACCAACCAACAGGAGATCGACATCTCCTACCATACAATGCCTCAAATGGAGCCATCTGAATACTCGAGTGAAAGCTGTTATTATAAGCAAACTCTGCCAAAGGTAGAAACTGGTCCTACTGACCCCCAAAATCCAACACACAAGTGCGGAGCATATCCTCTAGAACCTGAATAGTCCGCTCTGACTGCCCATCAGTCTGTGGATGAAAAGCTGTGCTAAGGTCAACCTGGGTCCCTAACTCATCCTGAAATGCCCTCCAAAAGCTAGAAGTGAACTGAGAGCCTCGGTCGGAAATAATGGACACAGGGACCCCATGTAGGAGAACCACCTCCTGAATGTAAACACGAGCTAACCTTTCGACACTGTAGGAAACTCTAATGGGGATAAAATATGCAGACTTGGTCAATCGATCCACGATGACCCAAATGCTATCAAAACCATGCGATGTATGAGGCAATCCACCTACGAAATCCATAGTAATTCGCTCCCATTTCTACTTGGGAATGGGTAGCTGCTGCAACAATCCACCAGGCCTCAAGACACCCTCATAATCTAGGGTAGCCCGCTGAGACTCACCTCTCAACACCTGCTCTCGAAGGCTGCGAAGCCTGTCATCCTCGAACTGACGACTCCGAATCTGCTCCAACAAGGTGGATCTGGCCTCAACACTAGTAATGATTCTCTGAGGGTCAGAAATATCTAAACGAACTATCATGTTAGCTAAGGACTGAATGTCCAAAGCCAACGGCCGCTGAAAAGCTAAAATAAAAGCTACGCTACCTATACTTACTGACTTCCGACTCAAGGCATCCATTACCACATTCGCCTTGCCTGAATGATAGAGAATAGAGAGAGCATAGTCTTTCAGCAACTCAATCCACCTGCGCTTCCTCAAATTAAGCTCCTTCAGGGTCATAATATACTGAAGACTGCGGTGATCAATAAATATCTCACAGCAAACCCTATACAAATAATGCCTCCAAATCCTAAGCGCAAATACTACCGCTGCCAACTCTAAGTCATGGGTGGGGTAGTTGCGCTCATTTACCTTCAACTGCCTCGATGCATATGCAATAACACGGCCACAATGCGTCAGAACACACCCCAAACCAACACCAGATACATCACAATAGATAGTAAAACCCTCACCCTCAACAAGAAGAGTCAAAATAGGAGCTGAAGTAAGCAAATCCTTAAGCATCATAAAGCTCACCTCACAACTCCCAGACCACTGAAACGGAACCTCCTTCCTGGCCAATCTAGTCATAGGGGCTGCAATAGAAGAAAAACCCTCAATGAACCGCTTGTAGTAACCTGCCAACCCAATAAAGCTGCGAACCTCAGAAGGTGACGTAGGCCCAGCCCAACTACGAATAGCCTTAATCTTGGCTGGGTCCACCATAATACCATCCTTGGATACTATGTGCCCTAAGAAAGCTACAGACTCAAGACAAAACTCATATTTTGAGAACTTGGCATAAAGCCTGTGGTCTCTCAAAGTGCGAAGTATAGTCCTCAAATGCTGCTCGTGCTCCTCCTTACTCCTCGAATATACCAGATATCATCAATAAATACTATCACGAAGGAGTCCAAATATAGCCTGAACACGTGATTCATCAGATCCATAAAAGTTTTTGGACCATTAGTCAACCCAAAAGACATCAATAGGAACTCATAATGACCATAACGAGTCCTGAAGGCTGTCTTAGGGATGTCCACAGCCCTAATTCTCAACTGATGGTAGCCGGACCTCAAATCAATCTTAGAAAACACCACCGCACCCTAAAGCTGATCAAACAAATCATCGATGCGAGGCATAGGATACTTATTCTGTATAGTAACCTTATTCAACTGCCTGTAGTCGATACACATACGCAAGGAGCCATCTTTCTTCTTCACAAACAAAATTGAAGCACCCCAAGGAGATACACTCGGTCTGATAAATCCCTTACTCAGAAGATCCTGAAGCTGCCTATTCAGCTCCTTCAGCTCAGTAGGAGCCATACGATATGGAGCCATAGAAATAGGTCGGGTTCCAGGCTCGAGGTCAATAATAAACTCTACATCACGCTCAGGAGGAAGGCCAGGTAGGTCGGTTGGAAATACATCAGAAAACTCACGAATAACAAGGACAGAGTCAAGCGGGGAACTCTCAACACTAACATCCCAGATATATGCAAGAAAAGACTCACAACCCCTCGATATCAGTCTCCTAGCCTGGATGTACGAAATAATTCCCGTCGGTGCGTGGCTAACAGAACCCTGCTACACAACTGGGGGTATGACAGGCAAAGCTAAAGTAACGGTCTTAGCAAAACAATCCAAGACCGCATGGTAAGGAGAAAGCCAATCCATAACTAGAATTACATCAAAATCAACCATATCTAGGACAATAAGGTCAATATGAGTATCAAACTCCCGAATAGTGACCAAACAAGATCTATATACCCGATCCACTACTAAAGAGTCACCCACTGGGGTAGCCATACGTAACGGCATAGATAAAGACTCCGAATATAAACTCAGGCGCGATGCAAAATAAGTAGAAACATATGAAAAGGTGGAATCGGGATCAAACAAAGCAGAAGCTGGCTGGTGGAACATGAAAATCGTACCTGTAATCACAGTATCCGAAGCCTCAGCCCCTGATCTACCTGGAACAGTATACAAATTACCCTATCCACTACTAGACTGGGTACCTGCCCGACCGCCTGCCTTACCTCCCTGTGGACCACCTCTAGAACCCTGGGAACCACCTCCACGACCGTGTACAACACCTCTACCTAACGGCAACACTGATCTGATCGACTGCACAACCAGAAATGGAGGTTCAATCATCCTACACCGAGGACACTCACGGGCGAAGTGACCAACAACTTTGCAGTCATAACATGCCCCGGGCACCCTGATCTAACTAGAAATTCCAATGAATCCAGGATGACCACTCCTACTCGACGATCCTGAGTGAACAACCCTCTGCGGCTGGTTGCTACTCTGACCACTGCAACTACAATAGACGGGCTGACCCCTATCGGATATTTAAAGCAATGCCTGAACTGGCCGACTAGGTTGACCCTGATACTGAGAAAGCTGCTGATGAGGGTACCGACTGTGAAATCCTCAGCCTGAGGACTGTGAACCACTGTAACTACCCTGGTAGCGTGGTCCCTTATCGCTGCCCCCTTGGTCCTCATGATCCATCACCTTTATAGAATAAACATGGTCGGCTATCTCTGAAAAAGACTTTCCTGAAGTCACCAAACTCTGAGTAACCCTACGGAGTGACAATCTTAATCCCCTAACAAAGTATCGAATCCGCTCGTACTCCATATCCAGAATCATAGTAGTGTGTCGAGCTAACTCATGAAACCTCACCTTATACTCCGCCACAGTCATGAAACCCTGCCTCAATGCGGTAAACTCATCTCAGAGATGCTCACACACGCTATGAGGCATATACTTCCCCAAGAAAGCCTCGGAGAATTGAGTCCAAGTCACTGGTGGAGATCCAGCTGGCCTGGAATCAAGATAACTTGTCCACCACCTCATCGCTGCCGTGTCGAATTGATAAGAAACAAAGTCTACTCCTCGTGCCTCAACCAACCCTAAATTCCATAACCATTGCTCGCAACTGGATAGCAACTCATAAGTATCCTCTTCCGAGGTCCCGGCAAACCTGGGTGGAGTCAATCTCAGAAATTGACCCAACATCTTCTGCTTCTCTGTAGACATAAGTGGCTGGGCTACTGCCGGCTATGGGACTACTGGTGCTGGCAAAACCTCTACCCTCAGCGCTGCTGCCACAGGCTGTGCCCCTAAATCTATACCACCCTGCGCTGCTGGCTGAGCTCCCATGACCAGTGGACCGCCAACTAACCCCAATAACTAAACTAATATATCCCGAATAACTGAAGAAGATGTAAAGCCGGGTGGAGCCTGGGCTGCCCCCTGGCCCACCTACTGATGTGGCGGAATGCTTGGAGCTCTCTCAATCCCCAGAGCTATAACGGTATCGGGTGATGGATTTCTGTCTTGATCTCGGACAGGGGCTGCTGCTCTACCCTGCCCCTAAAATCTGGGTTGACCTCGACCCCAAGCTAGAACTCTAGAAGCGGACCTGCAGTCCTGACCCCCTGCTCTCAAACCTCGCATCCTAGACATCTGTGTATAGAGTGAACCAATAAAAAGATTACAACTAACTCA
>NW_025823091.1:0-1228 GCF_002878395.1 Capsicum annuum | reverse complement strand
TATTTTTAAATGTTGTCACGATAAAATTAATATTGAAGAAAAAATATCAAAAAATTATGAGAGAGAAAGGGGGAGAGTACATGTAAATTTCTCTAATTAATCATCTTATTACTCCACAAGAGAGAATTTGATTGCACAATAAAGATTATGTTATAAATGTACCATGTATAGTGAATGTCTACTTTATCATATATTGTGTATGTCTATTTATGAAAAAGTTACAAACCCCAACGCTAATTTTTTCTTATAAATAAAGGGGTTTTCCTTCATTGTAATTCATCCCTCAAGAGAAATAAGAATTACTATCTATTCTCTCTCTACTCTTCTTCTCTGTTCTTTATTATTTCATAACACGTTATCAGCACGAGATCTACCAAACAAGATGAGATTATAAATTAAAAGGTAATTTCAAGGTTAGTAATTCCTTATGTTATCTGTCTTTTATTACTAATAATATAATTATTATTGGATTTGAGGAAAAATAATTGGCTTGGAACCATTTATGTTTTAAATTTGTTCCTCAAAAATAATATTATCAAAAGGGATGATAATATGTTGGGTTTAAGTCCCATCAATTTATGCCTAAGACACCTTTATATGAGTAAGACGTTGAGTTTGAATCTCAATGCACCATATTGATGAGATTATGATGGCTAAGGCAAAATAATGTGTTTTAATGAAAAGTCATGAAATATGTCCAATTGAATATGCTTCATTCCATGAATATGGTAGCAATATATGATAAGTTTGAAATATGACAATTTACTTCATTCTTGAAGTGTATATGATAGCGGTGCATAAAATGCTTGAAAGAAGACAAGTGATTGAATACACGAATATACGTGTGGAGGAACAACATGATAATGATCATCAAAAGTGATGATATTTTCACTCACGTATTATGATCATAAGATATGTTAGCAAAAAAAATTCTCTACATCATATTTATGCCTTGATTTGCTCCTGAAGTAGCAATATCATAAAAGAGGTTATAAGTTGTTAATTTGATAGGCTTAAAACACGATTATATTTCATTCATGGAAATGAGAATTTTAATTGTTATAAGCATAGACCTATTCCCTGGGTGAATGTGATGATATTTAGTGAAGCTTATCAATAAATGTGAACTTGATTGTGATGGCTTCACAACTCACCTCCGAATGAGGCAAAAATTTTGAAATCTACTTCTAAAGTAGTAAATCTGAAATTTATTCATGTAATAGTAAAT
>NW_025823090.1:0-1708 GCF_002878395.1 Capsicum annuum | reverse complement strand
CAACCACGGCCTCTCACAGTAAGAAGGCCCTCAAAGAAAAATTAAAGAAGGCTTTACAGGATATGGAAAGCCAAGACACCAATGAAGAAGAAGTATTGCAACTTCTAGAAGAAGCCTCCTCAACCGGAAGTAGTGACAATAATGGCGATATGCTCAATCCTAAAGGAATAGCTATGGCCTATTTGGATCCCTATTAAGAATAAGGAAATGCCCCTAAAGGTAGAGGTTCAAAGAATTGGAATTACTCTAGAAAGGGCAATTTACTATTCATAATAAGAATTCAAAAGCTACCTGCTTTTCCAAAGGAGAAAAGACAGCCACTATCCTGACAGAAGGCCCGCTAATCAGCTAAAGCTAAAGGAATCCAATGCTTTTCCAAAAGAGAAAAGACACTGCCCCGACAGAGGGTCCTCTAAATAGCTTTTCAAAAAGGGACTTAGTGTTTGATGCGTTAAAAAAGGTTCAGTTGATCAAAGAAAGGCTTAGGGCTACCCAAAGCCGACAAAAATTGTATGCCGATATGAGGAGAAAGGATCTCGAGTTTGAGGTTGATGATTTGGTGTACTTAAAAATCTCTCCCATAAAGGGAGTGAGGAGATTTGAAAAGAAAGGGAAACTCATTCCGTGATATTTTGGTCCCTTCAGAATTCTCAGTCATTTTGGAAAGGTAGCTTACTAGCTTAAGTTGCCTTCAGATTTAGCCTTAGTACACCTAGTGTTCCATGTCTCATTATTGAAAAAGTGTATTGGTGATATAGTTGTAGTTGTTCCCTTACAAAGTGTAGATATTCAGAACAGTCTTTCCTTTGAGGAAGTTCCAGTCAAAATTCTTGATCATCAAGTTCATAGACTAAGGAACAAAGAAGTTTCATTATTCAAAGATCTTTGGCGGAATCATTCTGCTAAGGGATCCACTTAGGAAGTAGAAGCAGATATACAGACCAAGTACCCCCATCTTTTCTCCACAAATCCAGATTCAATGTAAGGTACCAATCTTCTTAAGATTTTCTTTTCTCTGTCATGCTCAGTTTCAGTTGCACATCATGTTCATATTAGTCGTGCATTCATGAATCAGTTCAGTCATCCATTCATGCATCAAACATTCATATTCAGTGTGTAAGCTAAGTCCATTAGTTCCCTCAGCTTAACCAGTTTTATTCGGGGATGAAAGATCCCAAGGGGGAGATATTATAACACCTCGTATTTCCCTAGCATAAACTAAGTCTCAATGCATTAGTATTCATATATGAAATTTTTGAAACACTCACTATTTTTCAATTTTGAACGTGCCATTGCGTAGTAAATTCAATTAGCTTTCCAACAATATAAAATTTGGCCAAATTTGATAACCGGGTAAGAAGTTATGGCGATTTTAAGTTTCATTCACAAAACATCATTATTTTAACCCTTCGCGCATAGCATAGGCAACCTAAACAAAAATTTTCGATTTCCAGTGAGACTCCGCATTCATGGCGCATCTCGGAGCAGGCCAATTTCCCATTTGTCAATTTCCAGTGGGCCTCCACGATCATGGCATGTCACGGAGATAGCGAAATTGGCATCCACAGGGTTACCATGACGGTGGCGCATCACAGCGTTTGTCTAGGTCCTAGTTATCCCTTTTTCAGTGGCTTGGCGCGTCGCACCAAGGCCAAAAATTAGGGTTTCAGTTTCCAGCTTGTGTTTTTAAATTCGTTTAAGGGTATTT
>NW_025823089.1:0-1224 GCF_002878395.1 Capsicum annuum | reverse complement strand
ATATTATTTTCTAAGTTCTTTATTTCAAGTAGCTGTCAAGTTTTTAGGAAACTCTCGAAAGGGAAACCTCACTTCTTTCTTAAGACATATAAGTAGTCGTTACATAGATCTTTGTATTTTTCTCCCAAGTTTGTAAATTATGTATGAATTAATCAAGTTCATATTTTATTTTAGTTATGTTTTTAATATTATAAGATCTGGATCGCTGGCGGTTCACTGCCAGTTTTCTGATCTTGTAAAATTGGTAAATTAATTATAAATATACCCCTAGTATATGGTTATTCTCTCAGTGTTTTCTCAATAATGATGGATTAATCTGTAAATTTTTAGGGATCTAGAATGTCCGAAGAAGATGAAAAAAGGACTATTGTTATTCTCCCAGGGTGTGGTTAAAGAAGATATTGCTAAAATACCTAAAAGTAGAGAGAAAAGGATGAACAGGGTATAGATTAAGAAAAATCAAAAAATGCAAAACATAATTTATTTTGTTGGGAGAAAATATATATTGATCTTTATAACATCACTATTACACTGGACTAATGACAATGAAGGAGGGAGTACTGAGTAGGACTTTACGCAATATAAAAAACACATCCACATTAACTCTGCTTTATTTTCTCATAACTACTTACCTTCTTTAATTACTTATTTATATTACTTTGCTTAACTTGTTTATTTACTTTTCTTATAACATATACTAAAACCTGCTTATTAATTATTTTCTCTGTTTATTATTTTGTATATTTACTTTGCGTATAACATATAGTAAAACCTGCTTATTAATTATTTATTCTGTTCATTATTTTATACGCTTTATTATTATTATTATTATACATCTGTCTTATAATATTATTATCTATCAGTCAATACTATTATTATTGTCTCTTTACTACTATTATATATCTCTAATTATATTTGTCTACATTATATCTATCTATCTATACTATATCTATCTGTCTATATTATATCTATATAATTTGTTTATCATATCTATCTATCTATACTATATCTATCTGTCTATATTATATGTAATTTTTTTCTTATATTTCCCATTATACTTACTACATAATCTATCTTTAAATTAAATTTTATACTACTATTGGTGGCAATTTTTTCTATAAATCCTACACATATTAATAAATTATTTCCGCTATTCATTTCTTCAATTCCTTTAGTGTGAATACCTATCTTTATATATTTTCCAAATTTTACAGAGTTTATCAT
>NW_025823088.1:0-1130 GCF_002878395.1 Capsicum annuum | reverse complement strand
ATGAGTGACTGTATCTGACAATCCTGATACTGATAGAACTAAATGAGTTCTGTACTGTACTGAGTTAATTGTATCTGACAGTCCTGGATTTCTGTAGAACTAAACTGAGTTCTATTACTGAGACTGGATCTGTAGCTAAGACTGTAGGAGGTAATCATCTAACCAACATACCCCAGAACTGAACTGGTGGGATCCAACCTATAATCCCAGCTGGAAGGGTGTCAATACCGTGCCACGGGTAAAGACAAGCTGTGAGGTAACCCTCTCTGATAGGAATCTCTTTCGTCAACCCTCCTATAGAAATAATCCCAAACGAGATGTATTAGTAGCCCTACGTATAGGGGTACATCTCAACCTACGGTGGTTACGTAGTTCTGGAACGCAAGAATTGTTTCTAAGGATCACACCCTCTACTGAATAATAGGTGAGTCCCCATCCTTGGGTTCACTCGGTGCTGAATCCTACTCCCAACTAAATAGAGGCTGAAATGATTAACTGAATTGATACTAATAGTATTGTTTAACAGCTAAACTGAGTTTACTGAGTTCTGTTGACTGACGGAATGCTACTGAGATCTGAGAACTGGCGGAGAGTACTGAAGTTATTAGGATTTTTGGAAATACTGAGGTTACCGAGATTACTGAGTACTGAGATCACTGAAATTACTGGACTACTGAGATTACTGAATGAGACTGGACTGATACTGAGTTTTCCTGAGTTACATGGCTGACTGAATTCTACTGATCATGGCTTGACTAAGAGTATCGTGAAAACATGACACTGGCTCTAGGCACACAGCTAATTTGTCAGGTACAAGTATCCCCAGGACTCGATAGCATAAAACTCACAGGACATGACACTTCTTGAACACATGACCGACATCAACAATTCATAATACATTAATTTGGGGATTTCATGAAGCACGTGGTTATCATAGTCTTGTACATGAATGGAATTACATATAAACATATCATACTTTCATCAACCTAATCTTATGGGCATTCCCTCAACCATTCATAATGCACACAATATCATGGAAGTCATTCTTGGTCATAGGGTAAAGCATGCATTTATCTCGTGGGTCACAATTAAGCTATAGTGTATAATTTCTATTCTCTTAAGCATTTTAT
>NW_025823087.1:0-1447 GCF_002878395.1 Capsicum annuum | reverse complement strand
ACCAAAAAGAAACATAAATACTGAAGTCGGAACATCTAATCTAACATCTAGTCCGAAAGCCTCTAACTGAACTGAATAATGAGTTGATGGGACATATCCCCAACTAACTCCAACTACTGAAATTAAGTGAAAACTGAAATAAAAATAAAGTCATCATGTCCTCGAAGGATAAGGACTCACGTCTAACTCTGACTGCTGATCCTGGAATTTACTGGTGATTTGTAGCTCATGCCTCTGAACCTATGGTGTAACAAAAGAGAAAGAACCATAGCGCAAATACGTCAGTATGTCTGAATATACTGAGTATACAAGTAAGGTAGGCTAAATACAAAGGGTATATGCATGGACAATACTAACTGATTTGAACCTGAGAGTACATATATGCATACGTAACTATAATTGAACTCGTGGAGATACGGACTACTGAGTCTGAATACTGACAACATGAGTGTTCTGATAATGAGATTCTAAAGATTAAGTTTACTGATATTGATATGTAAATCACTAAATAAGTGATGGATCTGATACTGTATTACTTATATACTAAGAGACTGATATTGTATTACTGATAAATAAATTATTGTTTCTGACAGTTCGAATTATGAAGAACTGGTCTGATTGACTGTATCTGACAGTCCTGAAGCTGAGTACTGATAGCATGAGTTCTGATAACTGTTGTGATTGATAGCATAAGTGACTATAGCTCACAGTCTATAAATCTGAAGAAAACTATCCAAGTTCCATTCTATTTCTGAGTTGACTGTATCTGGCAGCCCTGATATACTGAAATCTGAAGAGCTATCTGAGTTTTTTACAGAGACTGGGTAGCTATAGATGACAGTCCTGAAATCTATAACTAAAACTGTGGGAAGTAGCTATCTAACCGACATGCCCCAAATACGCTATAATAGCTAAGCTGGGGTCCAATATCTGCCCCGACTGGAGGAGTGTTAATACCGCGTCACTGGTAAGGACAGCTGTGAGAACACAATACTGGAAGGTACTCAATGAGAATGGTGGGAACCCTAAACTGATAGGTTAAGCCACCTCATCAAACCTAATCTGACTGGTTTAGATGTCTCAACCTACGCTGGCTACGTAGTTATGGAATACAAGGATGACTACTAAGAATCACACCCTGAACTGGCGGTGATTTCCCATCCTTGGGTTCACTCGGTTCTAACTTCCACTCCCATATGAAGGACACTGAACTGAATAACTAAGCTGACTGAATAACTGAACTGAACTTATTAGCTGAACTGATACTGATTAACTAGACTAATACTAGTGGTATTGTTTAGCAGAGCTAAACTAAGTTTACTAGATTCCAATGACTGACGGAATGTACAGAGTTCTGAGGACTGGTTGAGAGTACTGAAGTTACTGAGATTGACTGTGAATACTGAGGTTGCTGAGGTTACTGAGCACTGAGATTACTGAGATTACT
>NW_025823086.1:0-1960 GCF_002878395.1 Capsicum annuum | reverse complement strand
ACCAAAATAACTGAAATAACTGTCTGAACATGCTAGTCTGAAAGTCTGTAAACTGTCTGAATAAGGAGTTGATGAGACATATCCACAACTAACTCCAACTACTAAAATAAACTAAGTACTGAAAGAATGAAATAGTCAAATAATAACATCCTCGAATGATGAGGACTCACGACTAGTCTGTCTGCTGAACAGCTGATCTACTAAGGATGCTTTGGAACTTGCGCTTCTGAACGTATGGTATAAAACACCATAGTGCAAATGTGTCAGTACAATTGAATATACTGGTATGCAAGTGAGGTAGACTAAATGTAAGGGGTTTATATGCATGAACAATACTAATTGACTGAATAATATGAACGTGAGAATACATGCATGAATGCGTGAACTGCGACTGAGATCATGACATCACTGAATCTGAATACTGATAACATAAGTTTTGTATATTTGATATACTATTATCTGAATGACTGTGTCTGACAGTCCTATTTCTGATGGAACTAACTGAGTTTCGTACTAAACTGGGTGACTGTATCTGACAGTCCTGAATTCTGTAGAACTATCTGAGTTTTATTATTGAGACTGAGACTGTAACTGTAGGAAGTAGTCATCTAACCAATATGCCCCAAATAAGCTATTATAGCTGAGTTGGGATCCAATCTATAACCCCAATTGGAAGGGTGTCAATACCGTGCCACTGGTAAGGACAAGCTGAGGGCGACCCTCATCTGACAGTATCCCCAAAAGAGAATGGTGGAACCCTCATCTGACAGTGTTAATCCACCTCATCAACCCTCATCTACCAGTATTGATGTATCAACCTATGCTGGCTACATAGTTCTATAATGCAAGGATTGCTTCTAAGGATCACACCCTCAACTAACAGTGTGTGCCCTCATCCTTGGGTTTACTCGATTCTAATTTCTACTCCCATTTAAATAGACACTGAAATATGATTAACTGAACTAAACTGGACTAGGTTCAGTAAGTTCCATTGACTGACGAAATACTACTGAGATTATTGAGTTATTGAGATTTCTGAGACTACTGGAATTTCTGAGTTTTCCTGAGTCATGAGTCTAATTGAATTCTACTGAGCATGGCTTTCTGAGAGTATCTTGAAAACTGGAACTGGCTCTAGGCACACAGTTAAATTATCGGGTATAAGTACCCCCAGGACTCGATAGCATGGAACTGATAAGACATGACACTTCTTGTCACATGACCATAGTAAACAATTCATAGTACAATCATTGGGGATTTTCATGAGGCACTTGATTATTATGGTTTGGTGCATGAATAGGAATGTATATAAACATGTCAAACTTTCATAGGCTAATCTCATGAACAATCCATCCAACAATTTCAATGCATAACAATAACATGGAAATCATTTTGAACATAAGGGTAAAACATAGGTTTATATATTTTGTCATGATTGAGTCTTAAAGCATGATTCTTGTTATCTTGGGCATTTTATCAAACACATTGCATACATTAACTTATACATGAATGGGGATTTCATACTATCATACTATGATGACACTTTTTCTTTCACATAGGTATTTAATCAAACACATGGGAATCATACTTTGGTTATACCATCATCAATGCATCTAATTATCATGGCTGCATAAATAAATTTACAATTTGAAGGGTTTGTCCTTAATATTATGGAAATTATCACACACTAGGATCAATCATTGGAACATGTAATTTAAAACATGAACCAAAACCCCACAACAACATAGACATGAATTTCAATTCAACTAAATCATGAACATTCATAAATACACAATCTTGGATTTTTAAAAGAGATTCTTGAGCTTTATGAGTGAAAGAAATCCACGAATCAATACTTTACATACCTCAAAATCTTGAATCTTGAAGGAGGTTAACTTTTCTTGAAAGTTCTGGAATGGTGACGTTTCGATTCTTGAGTTTTCTTGAAGAAGGATTTGAA
>NW_025823085.1:0-3686 GCF_002878395.1 Capsicum annuum | reverse complement strand
TATCATTCTCTCCATATTTAAAGGAATTTGTCCTCAAATTTGCACCTTGCAAAACCAAAGAGAGGGAAAAACAAGCACATAATCCTCATGATAGGAGGGTTAGCATTAGTATCACAAATTAGGTAAACATGCCAAGGGTGTACACTCTTGGAATACACCCAACCATCCTTTCTTATGAGTAAGAAACATCAACCACAAACATCACAAAGGACACGACCAAGGAAAACATCAATGAGTGAAGAATATAATCCAAAACAAATACATAAGTCACTTATTTTCAAGGAAAGACAAACATTCAAAATTGGGCATCTACGGGTTAGGAAGGTTCCCTTAACAACACATATTCCATCACTCACCACATTTCTATGAACATGATCACTATGAACCATACTACGATCAAGGTTTTTATCAAACAAGATCAAACGGCCATATTCATCATCAAGACCTACAATATAAACATCTACACTAACTTGAAGGTTTTCAATCACACTATTTTCATGATCAAGTAGTGAGCTATCCTTAGGAGCACATGGTTCATTAAACACATCAAGAGAGCTAACAATGGGAGAAACATGCATATCTATATCAAGAAAAACTGAGATCACTTCACAAGGAATCACCATTAGTACCACACTCATATCATCAATCCTTGGTTGTTCACACTTGACATACACCCACACATCCATGGTATTCGGCATAAAAACATGGCATAAAGGGTACCAAGGAAGTGGATAGAATCAACATTAAAAGATAATGAGCATGAACCAAAACTACACTTCCAATACCTCACAAGTGCCCCAGGGTCAAGGGGAAGTATTAGACATGGGTCTAGGTCAAAAATACCCACCTTTTTTACTTGAGGATCAAAATTATAACTTCCCAAGGAATCACACACAATTTTGACATACACATGGTCACCTTGAACAGTACTAACTTCATGGATTATATCACACAAGTTCAAAGGATCATACTCATTGACAAGATCGATATAACAAGCATCAACACTAACTTGAAGACTTTCGATTCCATAATTCATATATTCAAGTAGTGGACTATATGTAGAAGCACATTGATCTTGGTACAAATCAAGGTAGTTATTAAGAGAAGAAGCATGAAACCCTATGTCAAGCAAACCCGATACCAACACACTAGAGGGTACATCACGATATTTTAAGCTTAAAGAAGTGCTCCTTAAGAGTAAGTTGATCATTGTTCACAACAAAAGAGCTACCAAGGAAGGATTCATGCCTTTCTACACTATGTAAACCCGAAATCACATCACCTTGGCTACTAATAGCCATATCACAATATTTTAAGCGTAAGAGAGTGTAGAGTATAGCAATTTTACCTTGGTTTGTACTAGGGCAACCCACTTGCTTTAAACTCTGGGCCAAGGGTGCAATGGGAACACCAACATGTTTTGGAGGGATTTTTTTAATTTTTCTTTAAAATCATATCATCTTGTACCTTCACATAAAAATAATCAATGCTAGGCGAAGTGCTGGCATTCTGGTTGGTGGGCAACAAGGGGCCTTCATGGACTAGACCTATAAGCACATGCTTCTTTCCCTTTCCTACTTCACTACCCTCGATTTCCCTTTACCTTGCCCTCTTTTCTTCACACTCTTCTTGTACCTCACCCTCAAATTGCTCTCCATCTTGACAACCAACCTTATCACCCTTAGATTCTATCACATCTCTCTTCCCTTAGTTAAATAGGGTAGTTTCCATTTAGTGGATCTTGGGGAGGATGCATTGGATTTAATTGGTGATGGATTTGGATTTGTGGCATGGGATTTTGTGGAGTGTGGGGTCTTTGGTCAAGTGGATTTGGGACTTAGTGGTTTGAATTTGTGGAGGATTTAGTGGATATAATCTATCAACTCCCACTTTTATTCTAATCACATCACCCTTCATTGATCCCACATAACCCATCATTGTACCCAAATCACCCCTCATTGTACCCAAATCACCTTTCATATCTCCCACATCCATACTCACCTTTGCAAAATCATGGGATAAGGTATCAAACCGAGCCAACAAGATTCCCATAATATTATTTCCCAAAGGTTGGGATGCGATACCTTTGGATTCTATGGCAAATGTACCTAACAGGAGGCGCCTCAAGTGAAGGGCATTGAAGACATTTTGCACTCCAAAGTGACACTTAAGAGGCGCCCCAATTCCCTCCCTCATTAAGGAAAGTTTTGTCAATTGAATGTAATAGTATAAATAGACTATTTTACTTCTCTTTTCATTAGACTTTTGATGACATTGAATATTACTCTTAATTTGTAGCTTAGCCTTCTAGTTTTTGAACCCTAGAATCCGAAACTAGGTCCTTGGACATTTGAAATTGGTTTTTCTCTTATCTTGGATAATTTGGCAAGAAAGGTGTGCTTGGGGAAGTGTAAGTCCTTTAGGTCACCTAAGAGAGTGGTTTGAACTTTCATTTGTGAGGAGTGATTGGAGATTTGATACATCTCCTTTGTTAATCATCTAGTGGAAGTAAGGATCACTCTACTATCTTTACATTAATGCAATTCTTCCCCTTCATCTTCTTTCTAAGTGTTATTTTTTCTTTGTGTGCTTATTGATTTTTGCATCTTATTTTCCATTCTGTGTGTTTTATAGTCTTTAGGCTATCAAATCAACAATGGTGATTTGTGTTTAAGTGTTTAATATACACTTTAGTGCTTCTCATTAGTGTTGGTAAATGTCTCATTATCTATTCTTTTGTTTTTGAATGCCATCTTTTCTTTTGATTCTACTCCATCTCCTTTCTTCTATTTGTTATTTTTCATTATTTATTCTAGTTTTAGGTTAGATTCATATCATTTGGTATTAGAGCCTTTCTTAGGGTTATTCCTACAACTCTAATCCTTGATTTTAGTATCCTTATTAAGAAAATCTCAACAAAAAAGAGTCAAATCCAAAGAAAAACCACAAAAATTGATGTTTAGTAGTGTTTTGTAGTAGATATGTGTGTTAAAAGTTAGATCTACTCAACTTTATTGTATTTTGTTGGTTTCAAGTGCTAGCTTCTTGCTCCCTAGCACCTAAGGAGAGATCTACATTTGGAACAAGATTTGGTTGAATTTGAGCTAAGACCTTGGCATTTTGAAGCTTCAAGAAGCTAGATTCGTGTGGTTTTTATGTTATGGACATTCGTTGGTTGTGATTTATTGTTATTTGGGGCCTAAGGAACCTATATCCACAAGAAAACTTGCATTTGGGGTTCATTTGATTAGGGGTCAAACTTTGGTCAACTCTTGGATATTCATCTTGTTCTTCAATCTTCATCAAATCTTATTGGAGAAGAATATTCAAGGGGTGTATTTAATCCAAAAAGAGGAGGAAAGAGAGTGTCCTTGGCGTTTGTAAAAGAATATTACTTATCATCTTCCTAATCATCCAAAAGAAGGAAGAAACAAAGGAATAATCAAAGTACAAATCAAGTACAAGGGGGGACCATTCCTTTTTGAATTCAAATTAGAGCTTGAAAAGGGATCCAAACTTGTTATTTCCCCTTCAAATCATCATTATTCCTTCCCTTAATCTAGTCTAGTCCGAAACTTGTGATATTGGGATTGAAAATTTTTAAAAAACACCAATCAATTAATGCCACATCATCATTAGTTAAACGACCAAATCAAGTTCCTAGGTAGATTAGTTTCTCATTTTTT
>NW_025823084.1:0-2869 GCF_002878395.1 Capsicum annuum | reverse complement strand
ATTGCCCGTTTCGCTATTAGGAACATCTTCGACATTTTTTCTAAAGTCGCCCCCATGTTGCATCCCAAAAGCATCGTGCACCATTTATGTCATCCTAGTATCTTGATATTTATTATGTCCTGCAGACCTACTACTTTCTGCAACAACAAAGTTATTTTGTGCAACATCACCATGAATACCACACAATCTTAAAAAGTCCTCATGAAATTCCTTTCTATAAAGATGTTCCTTTACATCTTCTTCATTTAAAAGATTTATACCATCACATCTAACACATGGACAACGAATAGCCCGAAAACGTGTCCAAACATCAAGTGTTGACATGTTCAACAAATCTTTTGACACCTTCAACAAATTCCTCCCTAATACCCATTCTATTATAATTATTCCGGTGATATATCCAGCTATAACCAGGTTTCATCTACGCAACCAATCAGATTTAACTAATTAGATTAAGTCACGAAAAAATAATTATCACAAACCACAACCACATTTAAAAAAAAAACCTTTAAAGTCCCCACACTTAACCATTTTCAAGTGACTAAGTCACCAACCAAATCACATTCAAAACAAAAAAATCCCCTTTAAAATCCCTACACTTAACCATTTTCAAGCAACTAAGTCACCTACCAAACTACATTCAAAACAAAAAAAATTCCCCTTTAAAGTTTCTGCACTTAAAGTTTTCACCACATTCAAAACAAAAAAAATCTCTTTTAAAGTTCCTAGACTTAACCATATTCAAGTGACTAAGTCACCAAAAAAACCACATTCATAACAAAAAAATCTCCTTTAAAGTCCCTACACTTAACCATTTTCAAGCAACTAAGTCACCTACCATAACCACATTCAAAAAAAAAAAATCCCTTTTAAAGTTCCTACACTTAACCATATTCAAGCAACTAAGTCACCTACCAAACCACATTCAAAATAAAAAAAATCTTTTAAAGTCCCTACACTTAACCGTTTTGAACCTAGTTTCCTTTAAAGTCCCTACACAACCGTTTTGAACCAACTAAGTCATCTACCAAACCACATTCAAAACAAAAAAACCCCTTTAAAGTCCCTACATTTAACCATTTTCAACCAACTAAATCACCTACCAAACCACATTCAAAATAAAAAATCCGCTTTAAAGTTCCCACACTTAACCATTTTCAACCAACAAAGTCACCTACCAAACCACATTCAAAATTAAAAAAATCCCTTTAAAGTCCCTACACTTAACCATTTTCAAGCAACTAAGTCACCTATAATAACCACATTCAAAACAAAAAAATCTCTTTTAAAGTTCCTATACTTAACCATATTCAAGCAACTAAGTCACCTACCAAACCACATTCTAAACAAAAAAAAATTCTTTAAAGTCTCTACACTTAATCGTTTTGAACCAACTAAGTAACCTACCAAACCATATTCAAAACAAAAAAAAAATTCCTTTAAAGTCCCTACACTTAATCATTTTCAACCAAGTCACCAAACAAACCACATTCAAAATAAAAAATTCACTTTAAAGCTTCTACACTTAACCATTTTCAACCAACTAAGTCACCTACCAAACCACATTCAAAACAAAAATAATCTCCTTTAAAGTTTCTACACTTAACCATTTTCAAGTGACTAAGCATCAAAACAAAACCACATTCAAAACACAAAATCCCCTTTAAAGGACCTACACTTAACCATTTTCAACCAACTAAGTAACCAACCAAACCACATTCAAAACAAAAAAAATTCCTTTAAAGTCCCTACACTTAACCATATTCAAGTGACTAAGTCACCAAACAAACCACATTCAAAAGAAAAAAAATCCCTTTTAAAGTCTCTACACTTAACCATTTTCAAGCAACTAAGTCACCAAACAAATGACATTCAAAACGTAAAAATCCCCTTTAAAGTTCCTACACTTAATCATATTCAAGTGACTAAGTCACCTACGAAACCACATTCAAAACAAATAAATCCCCTTTAAAGTCCCTACACTTAACCATTTTCAACCAACTAAGTATCAAAATAAAACCACATTCAAAACACAAAATCTCCTTCAAAGTCCCTAGACTTAACTATTTTCAAGTGACTAAGTCACCAAACAAACCACATTCAAAACAAACAAATCCATTTAAAGTCCCTACACTTAACCGTTTTGAACCAACTAAATCACCAACCAAACCACATTCAAAACAAAAAAGTCCCCTTTAAAGTTCCTACACTTAACCATATTCCAGTGACTAAGTCACCAAACAAACCACATTCAAAACAAAAAAAATCCCCTTTAAAGTCCCTGCACTTAACCGTTTTGAACCAACTAAGTCACCTACCAAACCGAATTCAAAACAAAAAAAAATCCCTTTAAAGTCCCTACACTTAACCGTTTTGAACCAACTAAGTCACCTACGAAACCACATTCAAAACAAATAAATCCCCTTTAAAGTCCCTACACTTAATCATTTTCAACCAACTAAGTATCAAAATAAAACCACATTCAAAACACAAAATCCCCTTTAAAGTCCCTAGACTTAACCATTTTCAAGCAACTAAGTCACCTACCAAACCACATTCAAAACAAAAAAATCCCCTTTAAAGTCCATACACTTAACTGTTTTGAACCAACTAAGTCACCTACCAAACCACATTCAAAACAAAAAAATTTCCTTTAAAGTCCTCACACTTAACCATTTTCAATCAACTAAGTCACCTACCAAACTACATTCAAAACAAAAAAATTCCTTTTAAAGTTCCTATACTTAACAATTTTCAAGTGACTAAGTATCAAAACAAAACCACATTCAAGAAACAAGCAACAACAAGACCTACAAGATGTCACAACAATGCTAGTGAATTGAACAAGGCCACACACGGCTTCACTAGA
>NW_025823083.1:0-1077 GCF_002878395.1 Capsicum annuum | reverse complement strand
ATTACATATACATAGAATAGAGTGTATATATTTGAATAGATCTTCTACATACGTGTATATTTAACATATATATGTGTATATTTTATAAATTAGTATATAACTATAGAAAAATATATTGTAATGTATATATATTGTAGTATATCTCATTTAAAGTACTACATATACATAGAATAGAGTGTATATATGTAAATAGATATTCTATAGACGTGTATATTTAACGTTTACATGTGTATATGTTTTATAAATTAGTTCTAACTTATTAGCATGTGTGTTTTTATCTTCGGAAAAATTCAATAGCTTTGATTAAAATTTTTGTATTTATGTTAAAAAATTTACTTAAGAGATATAAATAATTCATTCCGAACTTAGTAAGTCGTCTTTTCTAAAAAAACAACAAAGAAATGATGGAGCCAAATCGACAAATTATATTCATATTTTATCTTTTCTATTTGTAATAGATGTTATGAAAAATCTGTGATGTTGTTGACCCTTTGATAAATGACTTTCAATTTTCTCCCATCACAACTTTCAGGTTGTCACTTTCTGTTTTATCATAATATTTTCTACTATTATAATTTGTTACAAATAGTTGTGTTATATTATTATACTCATATATAATATGTAATTTGTTTTTCATTTGTATGGTTTATTTGGAATGCGTTTGTATCAATACCAACATCATTTTGAAATTTAAAAGTTCACAATATACCAAATCCTCTGAATATGGAAATTTTTTGAAAACATAGTTTTTTTGAATCAAGCTCCAAGGTCGGCTAGATTGTTAAGTTCAATTTTAGCCAATTTTTTAATAAAATTAATAGTCACCGAGAGTTTAAAATTCATCGTATGAATCCATTTTAATTTCTATTGTTGCATGGTATTAATCTTTTAGAAGTGAAAATAACTTATGGCAGCTAATTTATTAGCACAATAGTAACTTGAGAAGAATTATCCTCTGCTTAAGTTTTTCTTTTCCTGTTAAAAATTGTTATGATTAATTTGAAACACCACAAAGAATATAACATTTAAGAAGTTCTAATATTTAAGAATCTAAAATCAAATAAGTTTATATTATAT
>NW_025823082.1:0-1877 GCF_002878395.1 Capsicum annuum | reverse complement strand
AATATGATGTCAAGAAAAGATGGTGAAAAGGTGACATGAATAAAAGATTGAGGTGATATGTGTTTTTTGTAATGAGATGTTCTTGTTAATGATGTTGTGGATGGACCCTTATGTAGTTCGATTATTTGATATTATTTGGGGATCCTTGTGTGGTCCGGTCATTGAGACTGTATTTAGAATTTTTGTGCAGTTCTATTATTGAAATTATAATAGGTTCCTTGTGAGGACTAGCTAAGAGACATTATCTTTGAGTTCCTTATGTGAACGAATTCTTAATGCTTGGCAAAATAATGAGTTTTAAATAAAAGTGATAAAAACTAGTAGAGGTTGTTGATACCTACAGAATATGATCGATGACTTGTCTGAAATGTGATATTGGTGATAAGACTGTGAATGACCTATAATCGATTTATTTTGTTTGGTCTTGCTTATATGCTAGTGGTGTGGGAACCACTCTTGAGGTGATCAAGAGTTAGGTAAAGTCCGTAATAAAAATATTGTTAGGTAGAAATAAGAATGAATCTGTATATCTTAAATTGGTGTTAGTGATATAAGAGAGGCTTGGCTTGACCATGAAGTGTTTGTCGTTGAAAAATATTGAGTTAGTGATGGTCAGGACATAAGTTATAGCTATGGATTTATACATTAGGAAAAATTTTGAGAAGATAAATTATTATTGTCTTGACCTTGTGGCTGAATTATACATTTGCATGTCCCACAAAGTTGGCTGATATATGACACTTTTAGAGGATATTAATTTCCATGATAGTGGCAATGCAAAATTAAATGGATTAGTTACATTCATAAAATAATTAAGGATGATCCTGAATAGGAGAATAAATGAATTATTAAACGGCATGATTGATCTTTCCTTGGGTGATACTTGGTGGATATTTCTTGTTGAGTGGTTAAGGTATGCTGATAGATGGATATTAACAATGTTGTGGAGGATAATGTGTTATAGGCTCTAATTCTGGGGGCTCGTAAAATGGCATGTTTATACCACTCTGTAATCATATTGCTTTTACTCTCTAGTTTAGATTAGTTGAAGCGTGGTTATGATGTAAAACCTATGTTTGAGATGTAGTTTTAGCATTTGAAGCATGATTTGTATATTTAGCCTTATTGGGCTAGTGTGGTAGTCTTGAAACCGTAAGTTGAGTAGAGTTGACTTGAGTACCTTATTTCTAGTCGAAGAGGTTATCTTAGGCTTGAATATGGCTTACTTGACATCTAGAAGATGAACTAGATACCTTAGCCTAGTTTGGGGCATAGTGTGCCTAATTATGGAAATTGAGGATTAGAAGTGAGATCGTCTGGCCCACTTAGCCTAAACTTTTGTAAGTCTTGTGGACTTAGTTGCGGATGTTAGACTAGATGAGGCTAGTAAACCTTAGAATGAGGCTACTTCGTAACTTGGTAACTTGTATTGATATTCCTCTTAGATATGCAAATTGGCCTAGAGAGGTGATATTCCCCGTAGTCATGGTGTATGACCTATCATATAAGATATTCTATAGACGATTATATGTCTATCTATATTATACCTCCAATGTGTAAGATACCTCCTATATGTGAGACGACTAAAGATATTCTACGACTTATAAATATGATTACCGATATGAGTTTCAGATATGTACATGGGCTTAAGGCCATAATTATGATGTTGTGACTATTTCGAATAAATTAATGGGCCAAGGATTGAATTATGATAATGATTTTATATTCGAGGAGTGCTTATCAATGTAAAGGATACAATTACAGTTTATGAATATATATGATTGTATACACATCTCTCCGGTAAGGGACAGAAGAAGATGCGGTATGTTACTTACGACTTTATTGAGTAGATACTAGTGATGGCAAGAAATCTAATG
>NW_025823081.1:0-2220 GCF_002878395.1 Capsicum annuum | reverse complement strand
CTGCAACGCAACACACCATCTCCCTCTTGGAAGAAAATCTCTACTTTCTGATATCTGACTGACTTTTTTAACTTCACCAGACTAGGATCCCTTTCCTACTTTTCTTTTACTTCGAAAACCAAAGAGGATTTCAAACTATTCTGAACCCAAATGCTACCCTCAACTAAATCAACCAAATGAATAACTAATCTAGCAAGCTGGTGAACTTCCCTAACTAACTTATTTTTATCATCCTCAATGTGCACAACACTACCCATAGACAATCTACTTAGGACATCTGCCACTACATTGGCCTTGCTCGAGTGATACAAAACACTCATATCATAATCTTTCAACAATTCTAACCATTTTCTCTAGCAGAGGTTCAAATCCTTCTGCGAGAATACATACTGCAATCTTTGTGGTCTGGGAACACATCAACATACAACCCATATAAATAGTACCTCCAAATCTGTAAGGTAAACACAACAGCTGCTATCCCAAGATCATGGCTAGGGTAATTACTTTTATGGGGATTAAGTTGTCTAGAAGCATAGGCCACAACCTTACCCTTTTGCCTCAAAACATACCCCAAACCAACTCTGGAAGCATTAGTGTACACAAAAAAACCCATCTAAACCTTCTACCAATATCAAAACTGGGCCGGAGGTGAGTCGAGTCTTCAACTCTTGAAAACTCTTCTCACAGGAATCTGACCACTAAAATTTCAATTTCTTCTGAGTCAATCTAGACATGGGGGATGCAATAGATGAAAACCCTTCAACAAACCATCGGTAATATCCAGCCAAACCTAAAAAAACTCTAGATATCTGATGAAGAAATGGGTCTGGGCTAGTTTCTTACTGCTTCAGTCTTTTGAAGGCCAACTCTAATGCCATCACTAAAAATAATATGGCCAAGAAATGCTACTGATCTTAGCTAGAACTCACACTTACTTAATTTGGCGAACAACTGATGGGCTCTAAAAGTCTGCAATACTATTCTGAGGTGGTCTACATGATCAGTTTCATTATGGTAATAGACAAGGATGTCATCTATGAACAATATGATGAACATGTCCAAGTACTTCTTGAACACTCTATTCATTAAGTCCATGAAAGCTACTGGGGTATTCGTTAGACCAAAGCATTTGACTAGGAATTCAAAGGGACCATACAGAGTTCTGAAAGCTATTTCTGGAATGTCACATTCTCTGACTCTGAGCTAATGATAGCCAAATTTAAGGTCTATCTTAGAGAAATAACCGGCACCCTGAAGTTTATTGAACAAGTCATCAATTATGGGGAGTGGATACTTATTCTTGATAGTGACTTTGTTAACTAATGGTGATCGATGTACATTATGAGAGAATCATATTTCTTACGAACGAACAAGACTGGTGTTCCTCATGGGGAGACACTGGGTTTAATAAATCCCTTATCTAGGAGATTTTTCAATGGTTCTTTCAACTTCATGAGTTCGGCTAGAGCCATTCTGTATGAAAAAATAGAGATAGGCTGGGTATCTGGAAGAAGGTCTATTCTAAAGTCAATTTCCCTTTTGAGAGGAACTCCGAGAAGATCTTCAGGAAACACATCTGGAAATTCCCTAACTACTAAAACTGACTCAAGATTTGGAGTCTCAAAATTAGAGTCTTTGACTCAGACAAGATGATAAATACACACCTTGGATATCATTTTCCTCGCTCTAAGGTACGAAACAAACTGGCCCCAAAGTGTTGTAGTACTACCCATCCATTTAAGGACTGGTTCATTTGGAAACTTAAAATAAACTACTCTGTTTCTATAATCAACTAAAGCATAGCATGAGTGGAGCCAATCCATGTCGAGAATAACATCAGAATCTATCATCCTTAACTCTACAAGGTCTACTAAAGTGACTTTCTAAGACAGTGTAATCGAGCATTTGTAATACCCCGTACTTCTACCTAGCTTAAAATCATCCTAACAATGTTAGAAACTTACTTTGAAATATGAATTCATTTTTTTACACACAAAATTTTTAAGATTTCACTTTTTATCATATGGTAAATTAAATTAGCTTTCCAACGATACCAATTTCATCCAAATCCAATGTCGGAGTAAAATGTTATGGACGTTTTACTCAGAGCTGTCAGAATCACCCAGGTGCGACGGCCAGGTTGACAGACCGTCGATCTAGCGATGGACCATCGCCTAGAACGTCACAACCAAGGCAGTGAGTCAACATTCTAAATAAGGT
>NW_025823080.1:0-1697 GCF_002878395.1 Capsicum annuum | reverse complement strand
TGGCCAAATAGAAGTAGTAAATAGGACCATAGGGCCTATGCTACGGTTCATGGTTAAAGGAAAAATGATTTCTTAGGAGGAGCACTTACCATTGATTGAGTTTGCTTATAATTGGGTTATGCACTCGAGCACTGGGATGACACCCTTTGAGTGTGTATACAACATCAACCCCATCACCTCTTTGGATTTAACCCCTTTTCCAAGTGATCTTGTGATAAGATTAGATGGAAGTAAACGGGCCGAGGCCATGAAGAAGCTACATGAGAAGGTGAGGTTGCGGTTGGAGAAGACAAACCAAGAAGTTGTGAGGCGAGCCAACAAAGGAAGAAGAAAGCTCATTCTTGAACCGGGAGATTAGGTGTGGGTGCACCTAAGGAAGGATAGATTTCTGTCGCAAAGAAATGCTAAGTTGATTCCATGGGGTGATGGACCGTTCCAAGTATTAGAAAGAATCAACGACAATGCCTACAAGATTAATCTACCCTCGGAATATCAAGTGCACAGCACTTTCAACGTGTGTGATCTCTCTTGGGTCGAAACAGTGGAGGATGACAATGATCCAAATTTGAGGAAAAATTCCCTTCAAGATGGAGAGGATAATACGGGAATTCCTAGCTAGAGACCTTTCACACCAATCTAAGCACGAGAGTTGCAACGGCTCCAAGCCTTGTTCATATCCTTGGCCATGTGTGAGGCCCTTGTAAGCCCATCTAAGGGCATATATTTAATAAATTGTGAAGAGGTCCACCAAGACACCCCAAACCCACCCACTTAAATGCCAAGGGTATTTTGGTCTTTTTCCCTCCTTTTCTAAGTGACTTTATAAGCCATGTAATAGGGCTAGTCTTTCTTTAGTTGATTCCTATTATTCAAGAAATAAAAGACTTGTGATTTTTTTGACTTCTCTTTCTCATTTGGAGAGGCCAAAACCAAATTCTCGAAGGATGAGGACTCACTTCTACTTTGACTGTTGAATCTAGAATCTACTAATGATCTGGAACTCGTGTCTCAGAACCTATGGTGTAACATAAAAAGAAAGCACCATAGCGTGAGTGCGTCAGTACATATATACCGAGTATACATGTGAGTTAGGCTATATGCAAGGGTTTGAATGCATGATCAATACTTACTGACTGTCTAACATGAACGTGAGAATGCATACATAAATGCGCAACTGTAACTGACAACGTGATAACACGATACTGATACTGTGCTAGCATGACTACTGAGTCTGGATACTGATAACATGACATAACTAATAACATAAATGACTGTATCTGAATATAACTAATAACATGGGTGGCTGTGTCTGACAGTCTTGAATCTGATGGAACTATCTAAATTTCGTACTGTATCTGAGTTGATGTATCTGACAGTCCTGAAATTGAAAGTACTATCTGAGTTCTATTACAGAAATTGATTGACTGTATCTGACAGTATTGATTCTATAACATGAAATTATTGGAAGCAGTATCTAACCAACATGCCCCAAAGGTGCTATGATAGCTGAGCTGGGGTCCAATCTATGCCCTGATTGGAAGGGTATCAATACCGCGCCACTGGTAAGGACAACATGTAAGTAACCCTCATATAATAGGTAGCTCTAGCGAGAACGGTGGGAATCCTCACATAACAGGTTAAGCCACCTCATCTACCCTCATATAGCAGGCTACGATGTCTCAACCTATGCTGGCTAC
>NW_025823079.1:0-3805 GCF_002878395.1 Capsicum annuum | reverse complement strand
GTCTTGTGTATGCTATGTTGTGTATTAGACCTGATATTTGCTTTGCGGTAAGCATGGTGAGCATATTTCAATCTAATCCTGGGAAAGAACATTAGAGTGCAGTTGAGCATATATTCAAATACCTTAAAAGGACTAGGGATTACATACTTGTTTTTCACTCCGGAGATCTTGTACCGATTAGGTATACTGATTTAGACTTCCAATAGAATAAAGGTTCTACAAAATATACCTCAGGATATGTGTTGGATTTAGGAGGTGAAAGCCATTGTTTGGAGGAATATCAAGCAATCATGTGTTGTTGATTCCACCATGGAAGCTAAATATGTAGCTACCTCTGAGACGGCTAAGGAGATTGTTTGGCTCGATAACTTTTTTAAAGAGATTGGGGTAGTTCATTCGGTTCAAACACCACTACCACTTTATTATGACAATAGTGGTGCCGTTACAAACTCGAAAGAACCACGAATCCATACAAAAAGTAAGCATATTTTGGTTGATTGAAATTAAAACTACCCATTTTAGCCCTCTTGTTTCCTCTCTCTCTTTCTTTAATATTTTGCTCCTCTATCTGTTGAACATGGACCATCATCCAAGACAAATCCATCTCACTAATCAACATCACGGTCCTATACTTCTTGACCACACTATCAGATACGCCAGACACAACTTACTCATCTTGGACCTACTGTTAGCCACCACACGAGGAGCATATCTAGCTAACTGAGCGAAATTGAGAGAATACTTCCTCACACTCATGTTGCCTTGCCTTATATTAATAAATTCTAACACTTTGGCCTCTCTTAACTCTAATGGAAAGAATCTATCCAATAAAGTCATGGCAAACTCTTCCCACTCTATAGGCCCTACATCAACACCTCTATCAACTTTTCACTGCTTAAACTAAGTATGGGATACATCTTGCAATTGATATGCAGCCAACTCAGCACTCTGACTAGACGTCACCCCCATAGCATCTGTTACCTTCTGAACCATATCTAAGAATTCCTATGGATCCTCTTCAGACTTGATCTTGTGAAAGAAGGAGGATTAATCTGGGTGAAATCCCAAATTCTGGTTGTAGCAGAATTAGCCACTGGGTTGGACAAAAAAGTAGTTGGCCATTTATTCTATGCTGCTATAGAGTTTTTAAGAGTAGTGAATGCAACCCTAAATTTTGTGTGAGAGACATGCTCATCCAGAGAATCTACCTAGATGGGCTATGGGGCTGGCTGAGTTCCTGTTCTTCTTCCATTCTTCTTGGGGGGCATGTTCTGTAAATGGAAGGAAGAAACGGATTAGACTGAGAGTTTAACTTGAGCTCATACTCAATCGCACGACATGAATACTTGAAAGAAGGGAAACTTTTCCTAAACGTCTAATAGCCTCTCATCCATAAGTGTGGCACGCTACACATCCATGCAAAAAACTCTACTCGACGTAGATTTTAGACTTACTAGGACACTTTAAAACCTTAGGATCTGATATCAAGTTTGTAATGATCCGAGACTACCCTTGTAATACCCCGTACTTCTAGCTAGCTTGAAATCGTCCCAAGTATATTATAAACTTACTTTGAAGGATGAATCCACTTTTATATACGTGGAATTTTTAAGATTTTCACTTTTTTTCTTGTGGGAAATCGACCCTGCGATGAACCATTGCACCCATCATCGCATAGTTCATTCTGTTATTTTAAAGTCATTTTTAAAAGGGTATTTGGGTCTTTTCCACCTGTTTTAACCTCTAATTATATCAGATCAAGTCTTATAAGTTCATTATCCATCTACAACATCAAATTAGGGTTTTCTCTCAACGATAATCCCTAAGAACAAGACCCAAATCCTTCTTTAAGAAACTAAGAAATTCAAGTTCTTCAAGTCCAAGAACTTCAAGAAACTCACAACCCAAGTATGTCATGTGTTAATTCACGGGTCCCTTTCACCCATGAAGCTCAAGATTCTCTTTTCAAAATCTAAGATTTGTGTATTTATGAATGTTCATGATTTAAATTGAATTGAAATTCATGTTCATGATGTTGTGGGGGTTTTGATTCTTGTTTGAACTTACATATTCCAATGATTGACCCTAGGATGTGGTGATTTGCATAATAATTATGAAAAATCCTTAAATTTACACGTTGATTGATGTATCCATGATTATTAGATGTGTTGATGAATGTATAACCAAAGCATGCTCACCATGTGTTCGATTAAATGCCTATGTGAAGGAAAAGTGCCATACTAGTATGATATTATGAAATCCCTATTTATGTACAAGTTTATGTATATCCAATGTTTGATGAAATGTCTTAGTCAATGAATTATGGATATATGTGTAGCCATTGTGGTGCTTTAGAACTTGTACTTTGTGAAATCTTCAACTTATTGTATTATGGATTGTGATGTTGGTCATGTATTTAAGAAAGTTATACTTTGTCAGTTTCCTTCTATCGAGTCGTGGGGGTACTTGTACCCAAAAATTTAACTGTGTTCCTAGAATCAGTGTCATGTTTTCAAAATACTCTCAGTCAAGCCATGATCCACAGAATTCAGTCAGTCTCATGACTCAGGAAAACTCAGGAAACTCAGTAGTATTTCGTCATTCCACGAAAATTTAGTTAACTCAGTCCAGTCAAATTAGTTAATCATGTTCAGTGTCTATTTAGATAGGAGTAGAAATTAGCACCAAGTGAACCCAAGGATGGGAACCCACCTGTTATACAAGGGTGTGATTCTTAGAAGCAATCCTTGCATTCCAGAACTATGTAGCCAGCGTAGGTTGAGACATCATAGCATGTTATATGAGGGTAGATAAGGTGGGTTAACCTATTAAATGAGGGTTCCCACCGTTCTCACTAGAGTTACTTGTTATATGAGGGTTACTTATAGATTGTCCTTACCAGTGGTGCGGTATTGACACCCTTTTTATTGGGGTTACAGATTGGACCCCAACTCAGCTATATTACGTTATTGGGGCATGTCGGTTAGATGACTACTTTCCATAGTTTCAGTTATAGATCATGACTATTAGATATAGTTATTCAGTCTTAGTAATAGAACTCAGATAGTTATACAGAATTTAGGACTGTCAGATACAGTTAACTCAGAACAGAATGAAACTTAGCTAGTTCTATCAAAAACTAAATTGTCAGATACAGTCACTCAGTATTAGTTATTTAAGTTACACAGTTATTAGTGCCTCATGTTATCAGTACTCAGACTCAATAATTATGTTATCATGAACTTAGTTACAGTTACTATGTATATATGCATATATTCTCACATTTATGTTATTCAGTCAGTCAGTATAGTTCATGCATATGAACCCTTTGCATTAAGCCCACCTCACATGCATACCAGTACATTCAAATGTACTGACACATTTGCACCATGGTGTTTTATGCCATAGGTTCAGAAGCACGAGCTCCAGAGCATCAGTAGTATTCTAGTCTCCGCAGTCAGAGTTAGCAGTGAGTCTTAATCCTTCGAGGACATGACCATTACTTTATTATATCATTAATTAATTTATTTTAGTAGTTGGATTTAGTTGGGGACATGTCCCATCAATTCCTTATTCAGATAGTACAGTCAGTTAGAGGCTTTTCAGACTATAGTATGTTTAGACAGTTTATTTCAGTTGTTTTGGGTATTGCATATCCCATCCATATGTTATGTTTTATCAGTTATGTTATATTTTTGAACCTTACGGCCTTATAACATTTATTTCTGCACTTATACAGTATATTATGTAGTGTTCAAGTACATATATCAGTAATGGGTTAGCTTGTGGTCTTTCATGGTTATGA
>NW_025823078.1:0-1145 GCF_002878395.1 Capsicum annuum | reverse complement strand
ATGGCCATAGGATTATAATTTTTCCTTTTAATTATCAAATTCTTCTCCTTTGTTCATCCTTAATTCTATAAAACTTTCGGCTAGTGTAATTGAATCTGAGTTTTGTTGCAGTCGAGGGGTGACCATCACCCCAATGTGTGGGATAAAAATTGTTGCTGTTGGAACGGATGCAAAAGGAAACTGAAGCAAATAAGGATAAACTTGCTGCTCTCATGGTAAATCACATGCTATTATTATCTGACATCTTCTGTATTGGTTGTATATACTTAAATCTTGATTAAATTTAATGTTACGTATCCATCAACAGATAGAGTGTATGAGGAAGGAGTTGATGAGATATGTAAGATAATCCATGACAATGGTGGTCAGGTGTACATGGATGGAGTTAACATGAATGCACAGGTAATTACCTCATATCAACTCCTAACATCTCATGCTGCAATTTTTCTTACTCAAATTTATAGCTTATTGGTCTAGTGCGTGTAAACTGGGATGGAAACATTTTATCATTTTTAATTTTTGTAGATTTTGCTTGTCATTGAGTCTGTTTAGTGATAAGACCATTATATCTCTTTAAATTCTAGCTCAATAATTTTGAAGTTAGACCTTATATCTTAAAAGAAGAGATGTATTTGGATTAGGTAATGAACCTTGAATTTACCCTCATATCCCTTTCTTCCTCTTTTTCTTTTCTTCTGGGTGATTTGATAGTTGTCCCACATGATATTGTCATTTAAGTGCTAATTGAGCTTATTTATTCTCTTTTTATAGGTGTTCAAAATGAAGAAGGAGTTGAGATTTTTGAATTGTTGATAGATGCTTTAATATCGATCTTTTTGATATTGAATTTTGTGAAACTTATCGCCACTCGAACTTGATACTATATGAGAAAACTAATGATCATTTGACTTTATACATTTTGCTTTTGGGTTTAGATTACTAGTTTGTTGCATAAAATTTTAATTTGAATTATTATATTAATGAAAGATTTTGTTTTGATGTGTATTTATATATAATTGTATTAATATAATTCTCTCTCTCTATTTATATATATAGTCATCGTTGCAATAGGTGACAAAAATTATTGTAATAGGTAGGAAGAAAATAATGCAATAGGTGTCAAAAAGCGTTGCAATAGGTAGCAA
>NW_025823077.1:0-1693 GCF_002878395.1 Capsicum annuum | reverse complement strand
AATGCCATTTATGAAATCCAAGTACCCAAGGCTATTAGTTGTGGTATCGTCATACTGGCTATAACTTTCAAGTATTATCCTTAGCCAAACCTTTTAGTGGTCAAGGGATTCCCATGTACCCATAGACCCTCATATCCAATTAACTTGGGGGATTTCCATGTAACCCACAAGTATTCATTACCATATTAAATAGGGGGATTCCCTTGTACCCCACAATTATGTTTATTAAGCCAAACCATTGCTTTAAACCATTATGGGTCCATTACAAAGTTTAAACCATGCATAATTTCATAAACAGCTCAACAATATAGTGAAAACATTCTAATAGGCATTATATCAAACACATTGGGGGAATAATATTTATATGCCAAAGTCAATTATCAAACAAACATTCCCATGAAACCAATCATCTAAAAGCACTATTAATGCATATAAAGGTATAACTAAAATATGGGAAAACCATAACCAAACATCCCCCAAATCATATTTGAAAACCCAAAATCATACAACATTAAAATAATGAAAACATTGTATAAAATCATGACTTTAGTAGGAACTAACAATGAGGGAAGAGAACATGCCTTAAACTAGATGATGATGTAGAGAAATCACCTAGAAAAGCCCTAATTTACTACTTAAGATGAAATCGTAGCTTCCTTTGGCCAAGAACTCTAGAGAGGATTTAAGAGTGTTTTCTAAGTGTTTAATAATAGAATAGTACGACAAATAACCTCCCAAGTGCAATATAAGTCATGGGATCTTATTAGGATATGTGGGAAAATATCTAGATTGCCCTAACTTAAACTGCATTTACTTTTCATCATAGGGTACGATTGACCCTTACGAGTTGTACCCATCCTGTACAAGTGGTATCTACCTCTCATACTCTAAAATTTCCCCCTTGGACCAAACACTATCCAAGGTATGACTCACTCAAACCCAAGTATTATCTAAGTGTACGACTAGTACCCATAAACCGTACCCTTGAAGAATAGAATCCTAGGAGGTTTGAACATCATCCCCCTGTACGAGTACTGGGTATGACTCGTGCCCTAGATTATGGCTCATGGTGAGACACTCATACTTAGATCCAACCTAATTCACTAAGTTCAAGGTTAAGTAAAGGAACCATACAACCTATATCCACTGATACAACTCATACTACCCAAGTTGTACCTATTTCAGTAACTAATTCCATCCCAGCAACCAACACTGGTCAGCATAAGACTAGACCATGCCACTCGTACCCAAGTGTACAACTTGTTCCCAAAATCCAACAAATTTTCCAAGGGCTAGAAACCTAGAGTATTTCAGTATCCCTCACTAGGAACACTCATCCCTGAATGATGAACAAGGTAGGGGTAACCACAAGCATGAGTCATTTGCATTATCAAATATATTCCTAATCCTTAACAAAGTTTGAAATGAAAGATGCAAACATATTAATCTTTCCTTTGATAAACTCAGAAAATAAAGATGTGTCGAAGAATACATACCTTCCAGACGAATCCTGGGAGTAGAAAATAGATGCAGATACTTGGACTTCATATCCTCCTCCGCTTCCCATATAGCTTCATCCACCTTATGGTTTCACCAAAAAACCTTAATCGAAGCCATATCCTTGGTCTGCAACCAACGAACCCGCCTATCCAAGATCTTAATCGGGATCTCATCATAAGACAGAAAGTCTGAG
>NW_025823076.1:0-1614 GCF_002878395.1 Capsicum annuum | reverse complement strand
GGAGCCTGTGCGTCTGAACCTATGATATAATATATTATAGCATAAAAAAAAGGTATGTGTCTGTACTTTAAATGTACTGGTATGCTAAGTGAGGTAGGATTATATGCATGAGTTTATATGCATGAACAATAACTGACTGAATAGCATGAATACAACTGAATGAGAGTACATGTATAACTGAAACTGATGAAACACTGATTATGTAATACAGTGCATATATCTACATATACTGTGTCTGAGATCATAGTAACACTAGATACTAAGTTTTGATAACTGAATGACTGATATCTGAGTTTACTGATAACTATATTATAGATAGCTGGGTGACTGATTCTATAAAACTTATTTGAGTTCTATATTGAGCGGGGTGATTGTGTCTGACAGTCCTGATTCTGTAGAACTGAACTGAGTTCTATACTGAGACTAAAACTAAAAATGTAGGAGGTAATCATCTAACTGACATGCCCTAATACGGAAAAGACAAGAGAAGGCTCAAAAACTACTCAAAACAGTCCACAAATCAACTAGAACCCGAGGACCCCTTTGAGAGCAACTTTCGGCCAACAATAACAACACAAGGATTACAAGATACAAGGTGTATTTAACACCAAAACAACAACAATGACACAAGATGAAATCAGTCACGGATTCAACACAAACACAAGGGAAATTGCATAGAAAATAAAGATAGATAGTGAGACCAAGATTATTACAAGATTAAGAACCAAGTGTATTTTAACAGTAACCCCTAATGAATGTAACAATCAAAACCACACTCTTACGGTGACCACCAAGGGAATGAACTCACCTCAAGATTTATCGTTTTCAAGCAAAGATCAATATTATCTTTTCCAAGCCCTATGCTAAGGATGGATTTTCCAAGTCCTACAACTAAGGGTGTTACACTCTCAAAAGAGAGAAAATATGTCTTTCAATTCTTCATCATTCAAAATCTGCAAAGAAATGAGCTAAAATGACCTATTTATAGTGTAATACAAAAGAAGAAAAAAAGACCACTTTGCCCTTAATGATAGGTGCGGCCATGGTGTGTAAATACACCATGTGTAATGTCCAAAATACCATTAATTAAGGTCCAAAACAGTGAGTCCTCAATCTTAATTGCTCCAAGCAATCTTCCACAAGCGAGATTGCTTTAAGTTATGCTCAAAACGGGTCCTCCATGCATGTTCTTGTATTCTCGAGGTGACCAAGTCTTGAGCCTCTATGTGTTGGCCTCCAAAGATGTCATCAAAAGATAAGATGACTATTTGTCCCGTATCATCCTCCCCTTCTTGAAAAGGATTCGACCTCGAATCCAAACCTTGCAAAACCGAAAAGAGGACAAACAAATACAAACTCCTCATGGCATAAGGGTTAGGGTTAGCATAACAAATCATCTCAACGTGCCAAGGTTGCACATATTTGAAATATAACCTAGAATCCTTTGAAAGGAATATTAAAAACTCAATAAAAGATGTACAAAGGATTTGGTTATAGGATAAATCAAGAGTGACACTTTGCTTGTCATGTAGACCAAGCAACAAGTTTGGTGCACCAACATCACCATTTCTAAATTTGGCACCGAGGTCAAATGGGAAAAGTGGCCATAGACAT
>NW_025823075.1:0-1411 GCF_002878395.1 Capsicum annuum | reverse complement strand
TCTTTATTGGAGATAGCCTTGTTAATGTTTATGGAGAGTCTTTCTATACATAGGATAAAGAGGTAAGGGGAGATTGGATCCCCTTGCCTTATCCTTCTGTTGGGCTCAAAGACAAAGAAGGGTTTTCCATTAATGAGAATAGAGATGGAGAAGGCAGAGACACAAGACATGATGAGATCAATTATAAATTGGGGAAAGTTAAAGTAAGCGAGGGTGTCCTGAATGTAGGACCATTCAATTATGTCAAAGGCTTTTTCAAGGTCTATTTTGAGCAACATATTAGATTTTTTGCCCTTCATCCTCTTGAAGTGGTTAACATATTCCTAGACAATGATGGCATTGTCTGCAACCCTTTTGTTGGCCAGGAAGCTAGCTTGGATTGGGATAACAAGAAGGTTCAGGTATGGCTTGATTCTGTTAACCAGGTTTTTGGTGACAAGTTTGTAAAAGTAGTTTCATAGGCCAATAGGTCTAAAGTTCCTAATTGTGTCAGCATTAGGGTATTTAGGAATGAGGCAGAGGTAGGTTGCATTGGCTTCCCTGATCATACATCTATCTTTGAAGACCTTTTGACAGAATTCAATGGTACTTTTTCCCACAGAGGTCAAGTATTTCTGAAAGAAGTGAGGGTGTAGCCCATCAGGACCTGGTGCTTTCATGGGGTGGAAGGAATTACTGGCCTTGAGGATTTCGCTATCTCTTGAAGGGGCTTCTAGGTTGGCCTTAACCTCCTCAGAAAGGATGTTGGTAGAGGATTGAGTGGTTGTTTTCCTAATGGTGTAGGAATGCTCACTGGTGTAGAGGTGGCTGAAGAGGCTGGTTATGTGGGAGGTGATGTCCTTATTTCCCTAGATTTGGTGACCAGTTTTATTTTTGAGAAGAAGGATTTTGATCCTTCTCCTCCTGTTAAGAATCAAAGTTTGAAAGAACTTTGTGTTGGCATCCCCCTGCTCTAACCAGATGATTTTGGATTTGATTTTCCAAAAATCTTCTTCACACTTAGTGATCATGTTGAGCTCCTCAAGTAAGTTGCTCTCTAATTGGTGGAGGTAGGAGCTATAGGGGTAGTGTTCAGACATCTGGATGCCATCAATTCTCGCTAGGATATTTTTCTATTTCAGAAAATGTTCCCAAAGACTTTATAGTTCTAGATTTTAGCCTCCTTCTAGAAATAGGTGATATTGTGGTGGAGGGGGTCCTGGTTTCTAAAATAATAGGCCACGAGAGATTAGAAAGAGGGGTGGTGGTCCCACATAGGCTCAAATCTGAAAAACTTATGGAATTGTTGATGCCTTACCCCATAAAGATCAATGAGCATAAGGGAGTGGTCAGATTTGGTTCTTGGTAGGTATGTGATAGTGGCATCTGGGTATTGGTTTATCTAGAGGTTATTTGTCAGACACCTATCAAG
>NW_025823074.1:0-1433 GCF_002878395.1 Capsicum annuum | reverse complement strand
ATAATGCTTAAGTAGCTTGGCATATACATCAAACTACATATGTATACGTATTCTGACAGAATGAGATAGTAGAAAGAAAACACATGCATTTATTAGAACTTACTAGATAAATTATATTTTGAGATGCTATTCCCATTAAATTTTAGGATAATTTTGCTACGTCAATAGTCTATCTAATCAACTAGGTCAGTTTTAAGAGGTCTTACCCTTTATAAGAAGTTGTATAGCAAAGCTACATCTCTTACTCACATAAGAGTAATAGGATGCTTATGCTATGATAAGGTAGCTAATCAATCTAATAAAATTATGTCAAGGTCTATTATTGCTAAACATATAGGATACTCTAATGTGGAAAAATGATATGTTCAGTGAGTTATAACTAACAAATAGTTCTTTGTTAACAGGGATATTGTGTTTTATAAGGAATCATTTCTATTTATGAAGAAGGATACTACCACTTATCCTCCATTCACTCATTCAGACACATATGATTCAAATGAGTATCAAGAAGCTTCTCACAAGAACATACCTGACTTGGTTGTAGCCGATGCACCAGCAATATATGCATCTAGAGTTCTCATAGATCATCCAACATAAGTGATAAAATGGCTAAAGATATTGGACTAGGTTCGATGATATAGTACTTAGATATGGGAGAATGAACAAAGCTTCATTGATTGAAAGAAAAATGATTGTTCTGATTATATTGTTGCTATTGCTTCACTTGTAATTGCTACTTATAAAGAATAACCGACTCCACTACTATTGAAAGCTAATATTGACAGTTGTACATCACTAACTCACTAACAAACTATAACAACCTAGACGACTAGTCTCTTTACTCCTCCTCAAGCTGGTGACCAAAAAATATCAAGGACACTCAGCTTGGAAAGAAGAAACTGATGTTGAGCTGCTTGAAGTCTTTTAGTCATAGGATTAGCTAGTTGCATATTGGAGAAGACATGAACTGGTTGTAGTAAACCTAATTTTATTCTTTCTATGAAAAAATAACAATCAATTTCTATGTTCTTAGGTCTCTCATGGAAAATATAATTAATACCAATTTGTAGTGCAGCTTTGTTATCACAAAACAACTTCACAGACATGGTTAAGGTCACTCCAAGTTCTGCCAATAAACCAATCAACTATATCATTTCTGTAGTAGTAGCTTCCATTCTTTTGTACTCAGCTTTTGCTCACTATATGTTGTTTCTTAGACTTCTAAGAAACCAAATAATCACCCAACATGACTATATTGCCTAAAACTGACCTTCTAGTGTTGGGGTAAGATGCCTAATTAGAATCACTGAAGGCAATCATAGATGTGATCTCATCTGCCTTAAGTAGAATTCCAAGTCTAGAATTACCCTTCAGATACTTCACCACTCTTAGTGCACTATCCATGTGAGAGAGTTTAGGTCTCTGCATAAATT
>NW_025823073.1:0-1612 GCF_002878395.1 Capsicum annuum | reverse complement strand
ACTTGTTCTGACTCTTTTCTTCTTTCTATCTTTCTCCCCACATTTCTCCCCCTTTCTTTATTGTGTATGAACCCCAAGCCTAGATAGGACAATAGCCTATAGGTTATTAAGAGCAAATACTGAATAAGCTAAGTTAGTGAAAGTAGTTCTGAATTCGCCATGCGAATCATGCCCGTCTAGGGGATTTGCCTGAAAGGGCTGAGGTGCTGACTGATTTCCAGTTCTTCTTCTGTTCGTCTTTTTGGGAGGCATGTTCTGTAATTTGAAGGAAGAAAAGAATTAGACTGATAATTTAGCTTGAGCTCATGCTCATGCTCACTCGCATGATATGAATTCTGAAAGAATGGAAACTTTTCCTAAAACATCTCATAGCCTCCTGTCCATAAGTGCAACATTCTACAAACCCATGTATAAGACTCTACTAGATGTAGCTTTAAGACTTCCTAGTATTCTATTGAACCTTAGGCTCTGATACCAAGTTTATAATGCCTCTAGAGTACACCCTAGGCATTACATGGTGCTTATAGTCCCGAGGGACCAAAAGGTAACCCATGACTGATATCTGCTGTGAGCAGTAAGTAAAAATTCTAAAATAAATACAAAATTAAGCTGAATTTCCATAAGTTTCAAAATCTAACTATTGATAAATAATAACATCTAGTAGAAACATCTGAAAAAAGAATAACAGAAGAAGAATTGGAAATCAGTCACCACCTCAGCCCCTTCAGGCAGATCCCCTGGACGAGCATGTCTCTTATGCCAAATTCAGAACTGCTTTCACTACCTTAGCTTATTTCGTAGTTTCTTAGAATAAACTATAGGTTGTTGTCATATCTAGGCTTAGGTTTTGTACTCAGTAGAGGAAGAGGAAGAAGTATTGGGACAAAGATAGAAAGAATAAGAGTCAGAATAGGTGGTTTTAGGCCAAGGTCAGAGGGTGATAACAATTTCCAGTTCCCTTAGAAATTCTTATCCCCAAATCTTTTTGTAGCTACCGCTCCAGTGCCAAAGTTTAAAAATGTCAATCGAGATAGCACGTTAGATTCTAAGTCTTAGGATAGCATGAAAAGATGTCATACCCACCCACTCTGCTAGAAATTTAGTAGAAATCATCAGGGTGAGTGTAGAGCTGGCAGTGCCATATGCTTTAGATATGGTAAGCTAGGTCACAGGATGGGGGAGTGTAGTGTAATTTATTATAGAGGAATAGATTTATGCCAACTGGGTCAATCTAACTATCCTTCAGCTCAGTTCGATCGCCCAAACTAGCAGGGTTCCACTTTCGGTGCCAATAATGGGCAACGCCTAAATTTTCTTTAGCCTTTTAGTCCAGACAAGATTATAAAATTTCTCCTAACATGGTCACTGGTACATTACATATCTTTCATTAATATATTCATGCGTTATTAGATCTAGGATCTTCTCTATTTCTTGTAACTCCTTTCTTTGCAATTAACTTTAGAGCCAGAGTTGAAATCTTAGCAAAACCTTTCTTAGTGCTTATGATGAGTCACCCGTCAAACTTGGCTTGACTTCCTTCTTGGGGTCACCCGTTAGATTAGGCTTGGATCCACCCGGGTGTAACCTGTCAGTTAGGCTTGGAATCTTGGTT
>NW_025823072.1:0-5838 GCF_002878395.1 Capsicum annuum | reverse complement strand
ACTGATCTTGAGGAGAATGGTGATGATGTAGAATCCAAGAATGAAAGCAACCCTTGATGCAGTTTCATTAAGCACCCTTATCATTATTATCCTTTATTAATTATGTAGTTGGGACACTATTTTCCTTTCCATTGGGGGTGTCTCCTAATTCATTTGATTTGGGTATGTATTATTGATATTTTTGTATACTTTTTTGCTGTTTTGAATGATTCTTAGTTTTATTTGGATTGTAATATTTAGGCAAACTGATGGTGTCCATATTTACATGAATTAGTTACTTTGTTCTTAGTTTGTTACTTTAGTTTGGTTTTAATCCATGAGTTTTTCCCAATTATAGATTAAGGGATGAAATTCATGAGGGTAAAGGATCATGATTGGGTTTCTATCCATGGATACAGGGGAAGTGTGAGTACCTATGACATCAGGGTCATGAATGAAAAGGACGTTTATGTACCTGTGGTATTGACGAATTGGGATTAGCAACCTATTGACGAATTGTTTCCATGATTAGCAAATTATGTGTGGTGTGAATTCATGACAAACAACCCCCTTCATCCACAAATTTTGTGAAACTCAAAGGCATGGATTGAGCAACCTTGTAATAAAGCTTTTCCTCCTTCTATGACTCCAAAAATTGACTTTGGAAGTCTAGTGACTTCTTCATATTTGTCTCAAAAGGGAGGAATAACTACCCCTTTTGAAAAAATTTGCATGCCATATTTGTGAGCTTATTTGTCTGCATCTCATGTATACTTGTACAATCTAAAAATTGACCCATTAATCTTTCAAAGAAAATTTTTTATCGTGCTTGGTTGTTAAATGATCACGGGCTATCTTATGACATTGTAAGCCCACTATAGA
Organism: Capsicum annuum; assembly: GCF_002878395.1. NCBI lineage: Eukaryota > Viridiplantae > Streptophyta > Magnoliopsida > Solanales > Solanaceae > Capsicum > Capsicum annuum. The sequence goes on along the minus strand of NW_025823072.1, from coordinate 4,977 downwards.
CTAAAAACCTACCAACACATAAAAGATACTCCTAGTCACCTCTTTCAGCCTCTGGACTTTTCTTAAGAAAATATATTACAAGTCGTGACCCTTTTATTTTTTCTCTCTTGAACCCTACCATCCTTGAAATTTAGAATACAATTTGAGGCTAAAAGCTTAAGTTGGGTGTAGTTGAAATTAAACATATGGTGGAAATTGAAAGATATGTAGTTGGGCCATAAATTCATAAGAAAGTCCCTATGTGCATAAGTAAATAAAGAATTTTTATTAAAAGAATAAAAATATCCTTCAAAGGAAAGAAAGGCATTATTTATGCACAATAAAAAAGTAGGAAAACCAAGTAAAGTCATAATAGGAAAAATACGAAAAGAAATAGAAGTGGCCCAATAGCAAAAAGTGAAAAAGGTGATGTAGAATTTCAAGGAGGGTTTATCCCTATTGTCCTAAGTTGATATCCTACCCTACCTTAAACCTACATTACTATCTTAAAAAGTCCTTTGTGATGCCCAAACAAGTCTGGTCAGTGTATCAATGATTGAAAATAGGGGCTAGCCTAGGGTATGGTACTTTTTAACTTGGATAATTTCTTGAGAGAGAGAGAGTGTTTTCACTTAAAATTCCTTGTTGCATCATTGGTAACTAGGTGTGTAACACTTTCTTTGTTGTGAGGATGTATGTGGACAAGTTAAGGTTGGTGAATTTGTCATCTTCTACAAAATGAGATTAAAAGAAGCTTATCATGGTTGTAGTCAACAAGTTAGTGATTTCTATAGTGTTAGTGGTTGTTAAATTGTTGTTTCCTAAGGTCTAATGCATCATCAAAATATTCCATTTTATAGAGGGGTATGGTTGAAACCATTTTATAGAGGCAAAGTGCTTTTTATGGTATAAAATAGGTTTAAGTCATCATGATCATTAGGCGATAGAATGAGGGGATACATGTTATAAGTGGTGATTTTACCACTCATTTGAATTAAACATTTGTGCAGACTACCATGTTTTGTATACGAAAAAGATACATCATTATAATTAAAATGCACTAATATCCACATTTTGTGGGTATATAGTTGAGAGGTTGAATAAATATGGATTGGAGCTAAAATAGGATCAAGTAGAAGAAAAAAAAGTATAGATAAAGACCTAGAGAAGTTAAGCATCAGTTACCACGACCATGGTCCTCAGGCCGCAGTTGTAGTTATACAAAAATGTCAAGAAAATACGATCATAGAACACAACCGTAGTTGCATTGTCTGTGATCGCAAACAACCTCACACGATCGTGGCCAAGCGGGAGTATGTCCCAGGGTAGTTTTATAATTTTTCTTAGACGAATACCAAATCTTATATTGGCAAACAAATATTTTTTCCTTGGTATTGCTTACCTCATAGATGTTTTTGAATTGAAAGAAAGAAACCCTAGTTGTGCAAGTATGTAGTAAATTGTGAAGGCTTAATTTCTTAGTATTCTATGAAATATGAATGCTTTGCACAATCCTCGTGGTATACTTTTCTTTTACCTCTTCATGAGTGGCTAACTAAATTATTCTATGGATTATGTTTAACTACAGTGTAATTGTGTGTGGGTCTTATTGTGCTTACATGTTCCTTAATTGTTGAGTAAGGTTTCCATCATTGCTTGGAATTATGAGTTGGAATTTGTGGGTTAAAACCTCAAATCTCCAAATGGGTTAGATGGGTCAAAACCCCAAACACTAAAAACCTTTCATTATCCTTCAAAGATGGATGAAGATGAACTTTACGTAACCTATAACATCCGTGAAAGAGAGTCATAGGGGGACAACACAATGTTGGACAATTGAGCCTATGGTTTACTATCTTTTGCATTCTTAGAAATAAGTGTTTTTGGAGGGTAAATCATGTCAAGCGCATCATCTTACAAATAGGAATGCTTTTTCAGGTTTTGTATGATTACGAATTCCACACTTGTGAGGTGCTTGAAAGAGCCAATAGATTAAATAATTGTGATTTTATTGAAAGATTCACCACAATGAAGTTCGAGTTGGCCTATCCTTTAGTTAAAAACTAATCTTTATGCTAAACCATCATCAAGACATGTGCTTTAATGTTAGGTAGATATAATCCCAATATCTTTAAAATCATGCTTTTAAATCAAAAGTATTACATTCATGCATTGTTAGTCGAAAATCAACACAAACCAATCCCAAATTAAATCTCCCATTTTATTTTACATGTCATTTTTGTTATTGTTCTGTGTGCCCTTCTAGTAACTAGAGCGTGCATAGGACATGAAATTTATAATTTGATCCTTGTGGTTTCAACCCCAACTCTCTTTGAGTTATTGACAATAACAGCCACACCATTCAAACATGGGAGTAAGTTGAGTGTTATCATAGGCGTAGGTAATGGTGACCTTATATGATACTACGAGGTGCATGAGTATTCTCTAAGTACACAGTTCATATGTGTCATGGAGGTGAGGGTACTTAGAAATACCCTACTCTTATTGTATCTCCGTTTGATGTGACTACATGTATCAAGGACCATTCAGGGGGTCACACTGGGCCTATATATCCAATGGGTGGTTAAGGATGGTTAAGCTACTCATACCTAGGTTAATAGTTTCAAATGCATGCTAAACATAGTTCCCTTTCCCAGCATGGTTGTATATTTATATATGTATAGTTTGTATGCATACTGATGGTTTACTAAATTTTATTAAATGGCATTGTTTTATCTTTATCTAGAGTTCCTGATGGCATTCACTTGCTACCTCGTCTTTGGTAGGTTGTATTCCCACACGATGCAAGAATTAATTTCTACTTATGCTTAGCGATCAGACATCGGGATAAGCTATTAGATTAAAGTAGTCATCTTCCATGTTTTCAGAAGGCTCCATTGTATGGATATTATTTAATACTTTAGTTTATTTAAGGATATTGGTTTTATCTATAGTTGGGAGGCATGTCCCAATTGGATTCTTTATTTTTTTGGTTAGAGGATTTTATGGAACTGATATGGGTTAATATAGGTAGGATTGGTATTGGTGTCAGCTTTGGTGTTGGTATTGGTATTGGGGTGTAACAACCTGATTTTTTGGAACTAGAACATCACACGGTGGCCATGATCCTTAAGTACCACAAGCTAACCCTCTACTAATATCTGTACCTGAATACTGTATAATATAGATAATAAATGTTGAAACTGGCCATAAGGTTCAAAATATCTAAAAATACTCAAAATTTAAATCTGAATATTGATATATTTGTTCTAAAAGCCTCTAAACTATCTGAACTATGGGGTTGATGGGACATGTCCTCAACTAACTCCGTCTACTGAAAATAAACTATGTCTGATATGATAGTAATAAGAATAAGGACCATCCTCAACTGAAGAGGACTCACTACTATGTCTACTGCTGCTGACTGGGATTAAGCTGCTAAGGGTACTCTAGCTCTCATGCCTCTGAACCTATAGTGTCAAATAAAACACCATAGCGGAAATGCATCAGTAAGGGAATGTACTGAGTATGGAGATGAGGTAAGGCTAAATGCAATGGCTTATGCTTGAAAAATTACTTAACTGAATAATCATGAGGATACTGAATGAGGAGATATGCATGAATGCATAAACCATAACTGAAAACATCCCACCTCAAAGTAATGAAATTCGGATACTACTTTGAACTCATGCCTGAGATACGGAATAACTGAATCTACTCATATCAATGACTAAATGCTGAGTTTTCTACTCTTTATTGAGTCCATCAGAGATCAAACATCTCTAACAGATGTTTCCAGAATCTACTATTAATTATAAGAAAAGATTATATTTGTGATCTAACTTATCTAGTGAATGTCTCTAAATCTGATAATAAAAATACTCAACTAAATTTGAGACTGAGATCAACCCTATCTAGGGGGTGATTTTCAGATCTGATAATAAGAATAATTAACTAAATCAGAGACTAAGTTCAAGCCTATCTAGAGGGTGATATCTGGATCTGATAATAACAATGCTCAACTGAATCTGAGAATAAGATCAATCCTATTTAGCAGGTGATCTATGGATCTAATAATAAGATAACTCAACTAAATCTAACACTGAGATCAAGCCTATCTAGTGGGTGATCTCTAGATTTGATAATGAGATTAATCTACTGAATCTGAGACTATCTAGTGGGTGATCTCTAGATACGATAATGAGATTACTCAACTGAATCTATTATTTAGATTAAGCCTATCTACGAGTGATCTCTTGATCTGATAACGAGATTAGTCAACAAAATTTGAGATAGACATCAAGCATATCTAGCGGGTGATCTTGAGATCTGATAATGACATTATTCAATAAATTTATGTGGGACCATGCCTATCTAGTAGGTGGCCCATGAATCAATGGAACTATTTAAGTTCCTCACTACAATAAATGATTGTATCTGACAGTCCTGATTTTTGAGTTCTTTTCTAAAGACTGATACTGAAATTATAATTTTGGGATTGCTTACTAAATCGATATGCCACAAATTTGAACTATTGGGGTCCAACCTATAACCCCAACTGGAAGGATGTCAATACTGTGCCACGAGTAAAGACCTCTCTGGTCAAGCTTCTCTAACGGGTAACCCTCACAGAAAGTCAAGCCTAAGGCAGTATAATAGTCTAGCCTCTCTAGCAGGTGATAAGCCATTTCTAATGGGTGAATGCTGCATTTTGCGCTGGCTACACAGTTCTGGAGTTTAGGGATTGCTCCTAATGACTCTGCCTCTTTAACGGGGAGCCGACATCGCTGCACTCGTTCGTTGGTAGCTCCTACTCACAACTGAAAGACTCTGAACTGATTCTTAACTTTAACTAAACTGAATTAGGTACTGATCATATTTCTCGATTGATCTGGCTATGTTTTGATGAATTCACCTGGTTCTGTATCTCACGGAATACTACATATATTCGCTAAGGCTTTTCAACAAACACTTGGCATGCATGGGCTTGCACACAAT
>NW_025823071.1:0-1289 GCF_002878395.1 Capsicum annuum | reverse complement strand
GTGGCTTGCATCACTTTCTACTATGAACTCTTGACTATACTTAGGTAATGTTAACAATGAGGTGCTTGACATGGCTTGTTTAAGAGCCTCAAAAGCATGATCGACCTCCTCATTCTATTGAAATGCATTCTTTCTCAGTAAGTCACTCAAGGGTTTGCATATGCTATTATAATTGTACACATACTTTCTGTAATAACCTATTAGACGTAAGAACCATCTAAGAGCCTTAAAAAAGTAAGTTTAGGCTAATCCCTCATAGATTTTATCTTTCTAGGATTAATAGACACATCTTCCATAGTAATAACATACTAAGATACTCTTCTTGGATAGCCAAAAAACATTTAGACTTCTTAGCATACAAAGCATTGTGATGCATGACTTTGAACGCTAACTTTGAGTGACCTAGAGATCCTACAATGACCTACTATAAACCAAGATATTATCAAAAAGTACCAAAACAAACCTTTTTGAATAAGCCGAAAATACTTGGTTCATTAAAGCTTGAAAAGTGGCGGGTGCATTAGTAAGCCCGAAGGGCATCACTTTTAATTCATAATGGAGCATGTGAGTCCTAAATGTTGTCTTGTAAATATCCTCAACCTTCATTCTAATCCGGTGATAGCCCAACTTTCGGTCAATCTTTGAAAAAATTACAGATCCTTGGAACTCATCCAACAAGTCATCTATAATTGAAATGAGATATTTATCCTTGATTGTGATCTAATTCAATCCACTAGTTCAATCTTTCTTCTTAACTAACAAGTATGGTGAGGACAATGAGACTCATTATGTAGTATGATACCATTGCTCATTTTTTCAGCCACCCACTTCTCCAACTCTTTTTTCTGGTAATAGTTGTACATGTATAGTCTTAAACTAATAGGTAAAACATCAAGTTTCAAGGAAATAGTATGATTCGGTGTCATCTCAAGTGGTAATGTTTTAGGTTTCGCAAACAATATGCCATATCTAGTCAACAACTACTATATAGCCTCATGAACTACCACTTTTTCAAGGCCAAGTTCTCCTCTAAGTATGAACAAAATCCAAATGAACTGTCCGATAACCAAATCGACACTTCTAGCAAGTCATAAATGACCTCTGTAGCCACTGTGGGAAGGCTCGAAACGCTGAAAATGCATGCAAATCAAAGAAATGACTTAGAGTATTATTACAATTTATCTTGCTCTTCTCTCCATACAAAGGTACATCTTTATTGATAGATTCAAACGAAGGAGAAGAAATTGAACTAATGCCCTTCATAAATCACTGGCAAAAACTTGTTAACC
>NW_025823070.1:0-1500 GCF_002878395.1 Capsicum annuum | reverse complement strand
GTCCTTTGGTGGACTGTTTTGATAAGCTAAAGTAGATCGACCATAACTCTTTGCTCCGATATCAGATTTGGTTGAAATTGGTATCGTTGGAAGGATAATTCAAAGGAATTTCATTTCATATAAAGTAGGCCACCCAGTTCATCCTGTACAAGGAGTTATGGTCATTTGAAGTTGACCCTAAAAATCTATTTTGATAGGGTGAAGTAAAATGAGTATAACTCCTTACTCAGACGTTGGATTTGGATGAAACCAATTACATTGGAAAGAAGACTCAAAGATATTTCTTTTCATAGGTTGCATCTCTCCCATTTCATTATATTAAGGGAGTTATGATCATTCAAAGTTGACCCAAAAATTCGGCTGACCTCAGTAGTTTGTGTGCAGGAAATTTTCTTGCACATTTACTATTCCCAAATATCCCGGCCATCGTTTTATAGTTTTGAACGTGATCAATTATATCCGAAACCTATCCATTTTTGGAAATCTTTATATCGTTGGAAAGCTTATTCAATAACCTTCACATGGAACCATCGACGGGCAAATTCCGGTATAAATAAAATAAAAAAAATTAATTTTATATAAATAAGACTAATACACGTACTTGAATACTCCAATACACGTACTTGAATATGGGGTGTTACAGTTTTGTACCACCATTCAAACAAATGCAACTACTGCATCCAATGAACTGGTCTGTGAGAAGTCATGCACCTCAAATGATTCTCAATGCACCTAATATTTACCCTTTTAGTTTTTCCATCACTTTAAAGGAGATAAGCAGAACTAAAGTAAAGTTGGATGCCCAGCAACTTAAACTAGGCTTGCCAAGAATAACTCAAAAAGATCTTATCTATGTCAGAGACAATAAACTCAGGAATCCTATGTAAGGAGTGCACTCTCTTGAGAAACTTATTAGCCAAAGTACTGGAAGTAAAAAGATGTGACAATGCAATAAAGTATGAAAACTTAGATCTACTGTCTACCACAACTAAAATCACATCCTTACCCTATGATTTAGGCAATCCCTTTATTAAATCCATGCTAACATATCTCCATAATTAATCAGGAATGAGCAGAAGTTGGAGTAACCCATGGTATGGAATATATATTCTCATCTTTAGTCCTTTGTCAATCTTCATGAGATGCAATATAATAAACCATTATCTGTTTCATGTTTAGCCAGTAGAATACTTAAGACAACCTCCTCAGGATGCCCAATTGGCATGAATGTCCACGTAAAGTTGAATCATGAAAATTCTTAATCACTTGTTCTGTGAGTGGACCATAAGCAGAAATATAAACCTTGTCTTTTCTCTTAAGCACAACAGCTGAGTACTGATTACATATAGAGTTTAAAACTAAAGTTAGTCAATTCAGCAATCAAAGAAGAAACTTGGGGTTTTTAATATAACTCTCATTGATATCTAGCATCCAGTTACGAACCGCAATAATGATATCATTCAGAGAAGCAATAAAGTAGTACGAATAATGGTTGGTTCC
>NW_025823069.1:0-1574 GCF_002878395.1 Capsicum annuum | reverse complement strand
TAATTGCATAAAATTCAATTATTTATTATTTTTATTAATTAAATAATTCTTCTCAAAATATGAGCTAGTTATGATCTATGAATATGTATCATCGTCTAGTGCGGTTATTAAGGAATTAGCTCTTAGTTTATGCTAGACGGTCTATCTATTCGGTGCATCATCTACCAAACGCATAAGAGGACATCGATCATAAATAAGGTCTATAAAACTAGTCCAGCAGTAACAAAAATTTAAATATCATATTTTTAAAATGGTAAAAAAGTATACGTCAAATCACATCCAACGGTAATATCTCATTTTTTTCTTCTATAAAAGAAAGGCTATTTTTGTGTTAATACTCTCATTTTTTGACTTTAATTTTTGTTAACAAATACAATGTCTCAAGCATCCCAAACATCAAATGCAAAAGTGTCCCTCATTTGTCATTATGGCAATTCAGTTGTTTTTAGGACGTCATGCACCGCTTTGAATTCAGATCGAAAATTCTTTAACTGTGTGGTTGAAAGGATAATGTTGGATGCTCTTTTTATAAGTGGATTGACGAAGACTCACCGACGAGCAACCCATCAACATCAAATTTTTGAGGCGCTTCCAAGTTTCATATACTACAAAGGCTTCGAAAATCTGAAGAAAATAAAGATCTACTCATGACATTACTAAAAGAAGTTGAAGGGCAAAGAGATTACTTGAAAGGACCACTAAAATAAGTCGAAATAGAGAGAGATCAACTAAAGCAAAGGTTGATTTTAGCCGAGGAAAAAGAGAAAGGCCTAAAAAATTATTGTATGGTTTGTTATTGTTGTTGGCTTTCTGGAAAGGTGTAATAGAGATATAGGAAACTGAATAAATAGATATATGGTTTCTTATATCAATCGTGGGTGTAATCTATAATTAATAGAGAATTATGTCTATGTCTTTTATCATAGACCTCTATAAACCATGATAGTTATGTAAATATATGATTTACTCAATTGAAAGTCTGTTAAGTCTATAAATTATAGAGAACAACTTCTACAATATTTTCAATCAACCACTATAAATTAGGACAACAATTGAATTATAACACAATGCAATCAACTGTTTAATTTGACGAGACAATGGAATAACTGAACATAATTTCATTAGTAAATGTCATCATTGACATGCCAAATATATGTAATTCAATTATCCATAAAAAATAAATCACTAAAAACAATAAATCATTAAATAAATCGTTTGTTCCAAATCCACTAAATTACTTATTTTCTTGATTGAGTTTGCAACAATGTCCATCACATCCGCTTATTTTTCTTCATATTTTTTCTCCTCTTCTTATACTTCTTTCTTCTTACTTTTGTTCTCTTCTTCTTCTGATGATTTCTTCTCTTCTTTAATGTTTTCAACCTCCTGTTCAATCACTACTTCTTTGTTAACTGCCTTCTCATTTTTGTCTTCTTCTTCTTCTTCTTCTTCTTCTTCTTCTTCTTCTGATGATGATGATGATGATTTCTTTTCACTGTCTTCTTTTGTTTTCTCTTCTTCTTCTTTTTCAGCTATCATCTCCTCATCGTTTTCTTCTTCTTCTTCTTTCACAT
>NW_025823068.1:0-5467 GCF_002878395.1 Capsicum annuum | reverse complement strand
AGAATTGGAGCTATTTTTTGATGTGTGGTTTTATGTATCTATTTTGTGAGTTTAATTTTGTTGTTGGGTTCACGAATTTAAGATATATGTGGTTAACCTTCATTTTTTAGATCTATGCATGATTCTTAAATGTGTATATCTTTGGTGAAATATTAAATAGAACTGCATGAGTCTGAGATGTGTATATCTTTGGTGAAATATTAAATCAAACTTGTGTGTTGACCAATGTACTTTCTATCTTCTAAAACCTTGTTCCTTATAGACTTTGATTGCAGAGAAGAATTCTAAGATTGCAGAGATGGAAGCACTTCCACTAGTGAAGCAGCTAAAGTTAAAGCTACTTTTGAAACAGGTAAAGGAGACATGATTGGAACTTGAAAAAAAATGTATGAGATCACACCTTTTTACAATTTGATCTTAAAAAGTCCTTCATAATTTATGTTTTTTGGTGATGTTAGTAATTCGAATTTGATCTTAAAATGTCCTTCATAATTTATGTTTTTCAGTGCATGTCAGTAATTCGAACTTATATTTTTTCAAGAATATAAGTTGCTAAAGTTCCTCTCCCCTTTTAGATCCTTAATATGATAAGGAAGATTTTACTTCACTTACATGCAGGTATCAGATCAGTGGCCTAATTGTTGGGAATCATAAATTATTACTTGTTTTAGTGGCTTTCTATATTAATTTGTACACTAATAGTTTCTGTTGTGTTTCTCTATTTTGGTTGATTTTAGTACTTTTTTAGGTTGCTTTCTATATTAATCCGTACTGGTATGTTAGTAGTGGTTTAGTTTAGCAAGGAATTAAAGTTTACTGTAAAATTGGGGTACGCTGCTCCTAATAAAAGTGTACCTCTCTGAGAAGGGTTCATCCTAGACGTTTCTCTTAATACCATTTATCAATGCATATTTCAATGGTCAAATGTCTTGTCTGTTACTCTCTTTGGATCTCATATGTTAGAGTTGGATATTTGATGAAACATTTTTCTTTTGTATTTATTTGAGACTCATCTGTATTGCCTGATTTCTAATTAGCATGTCATATTTTTCTCTTGGTTCGATTTTCAGAATCAAAAGTAGGAAGTTAAAAAATTATATTCCTTCATGGGCTTAGTCTATTGCTTTTAGAATGATGAGAGTTGTATGATAAAAAGAAGTATGTTGAAAGATTTCAGTTGAAATATTGTTATTTATCTAAGTGCTGGTGTAAGGGCGTCTTCTTTTTCCCCTTGTTCTATTTGTTAGTTTGTCTGTCTAAATCTATCAAAGGGATCCTTTTCAGCTTGCTGGAGGGGTTTTGTATCCTGCAGTTATTGTATCCTATTGGTGTAGATTTTTCCATTTGTTTCTTTAAATGTAATCTTGTTCCTTTGTGATGTAAGCTTCATACTTTTCCAATTAGTTTGATTTGCTATATTGGATGCACTTGCATTCAGTACAGTAACATTCCATCACCTACGTTTGCCTTGTATGAATAGTGTATGAGCATTGTTCCTTCATATTTAACTCTATCTTTAGAACTTCCTTTAGCTTGGGTTAGTTGCTTCTTCTAGTTACCGACCTTCACTAATTTTTTAATGTTAATCTTTGCAAACTAGAGCATGTCTCTATGTTGTATTGATTTCGCAATAAAATCTAGTATGATCTTTCTCAACCTTATAAAAGTATAGTCTCTCTTCACTAAAATTTACTCTCTTTGAACTTGGCACCAAAATAACCGAGTAAGAGGCATACTTGCAATAAGTAGTATATATATACTTTAGCTCATTCTTATTCTCACATTGTGTTTCCGAGCTACAAACCTCCACAAAGTTATGAAAGAATCTGGTTGATCAACTTAACAGTTCCAGTCTATTTCCTCACTCATAATTGTGAAGTTCAAAGATGTATGTTAACTAGAAAAATGTTCTTTTCATTTCATCATATCTGTATGGTATTAGTTCTGTCTGCTACTGACATCTTAGACACTCTCTCTTCATTGGAAAAAGTATCCATTGAAGGATTAGAAGGCTTAAGGGTTGCAAAAAATGACTTGACCTTTGCTAGAGATCGATTCAACATAATGAACGAATTGAATGTGTAGTCTATCCATGGAGTTGTCTATATAAAGTATGTTTTCACTGGATGAATTATAAGATAAGAGTATTTCAGTACTATTACAAAAGATTCAGCCAAAGTGGGTCATCTTTAGAAGTTTGGGAGGGAAAGAGAATGATTAACGTGTTATTACTTTTTTCCTTCTCTAGGATTAGTACAAAAGGGACTTTTAGTACTATTATTTATCCCGTTCTAAGCTAGTAACATCTTACTTCTTAAGGTTTGATGTGCTGGGCTTAACACTGGCGTGATATGAAACTGGCTACTGTCTAGTAGTTTGAAAGCTCCAATAAGTCATTGAGAGGGTATTGCAATCATGAATCATTTGACTGTAGTTGTATAACTACCTCAATGTTTGGTATAAGAACTCTAAAGCATTTGGTTGTGTGGTTTTACATTAGAGTTACTGGGAACAGAGAAAGTTAGAGGGTGAGAAGATGTGTAGCTTAGAGAAAGAATGTGGTAACTATCCTTTTGTGTACTGCTTCTCAATAAGCAAGATAAAGCCACATACCAGGAACAATTGTCGTCTCACCATTTTTCTTCAATTTAAAAAAATAAAAATTTGAAATTTTACTTTGCACACATATTGGTCACGAGTTGAATCAAAATGCAACGTATATCCCAACCTACATGTTAAGCGGATTGGTCTATGACCCATCACTCCAAAAAAACTAAAATTATTAGTATGAACTTCATTACTAATTCATCACTAAATAGGTCATAGCTAACCATTTTATTGATAATCTTAGAATCAACCCATAATTTTACCTTGACGATGCGAGTGAATATGCATAAAAGATAAGAACTATACTGATGAGGAGTAGAAATTTTGTTAAGATAAGGATTGAAGTAGTAATTCTGTAAGAAATCAGTAGTTCCAGCACTTAATGTGTAGAGTGCATCCTTTAGTATGGATGCTGCTTTCTGTCTACCTACAACTTTTGCTAGCTTGGATTGGTACTCTATGTAATATTGCATCTGTTTTGGCAATGGAATTGTATGCTGCATCATCAAAATTTCTTAAAACAGTTAACACCAACAAAAATGATCTTTAGCGACAATAAAAAAATGGTAATTTGCTATTTATATTCTCCATCTAGATCTTGATACACCAATTGTTGCTGCTAACTATTATTATTAAGTGTTGAGAATTTCATAATAGTTAGTAGCTAATTGGATTACACTGGGTATGTTATTGTTGTTTGGAGTTCTACTTCGGTATTTTTTTGCTTTTATTCCCTTTTGTTTTTAAAAATCTTGAAGACATGACAAAAATCTTGGAATTGGAACCCTCACATGACCAAGCTAGGGACTAAGCTAGGAGAAGTGTGATACGTTTAAATCCATTAGCTGATGAGAAGCGACAAAAGATGAAAGAAGAGATGATTAGTGAGCTTAAAATCTCTTATATTTGAATGGACTAATCATCTATATTTTCTTTTCTAATGTGACTCTGTAAATAGCAGAAATTCTTTCCTATGCAACTATTGATGGTTTGGCATTTGGTTGTGTGGTTTTACATTAGAGTTACTGGGAACGGAGAAAGTTAGGGGGTGAGAATATGTGTAGCTTAGAGAAAGAATGTGGTACCTATCCTTTTGTGTATTGCTTCCCAGTAAGCGGCATACCAGAAATAATTATTGTCTCACCATTTTTCTACAATTTTAAAAAATAAAAATTTGATAGTTTACTTTGCACACGTATAGGTCATAAGTTGAAAAAAAAAAGTTCAATTTGCAGACATGATATTACATCTACCTTCACCTCATATTAGGAAAAATTTCCAAAATTTTCCTTTGCTTTTCCATATCTCTGTTTGATAATTTTCCCATGTAGCATGTAAGATATCAATTGTGTTTATCTGTGTGAGTTTTTGTTGTATCTAATAGCTATATTACTTTTTCATTTACAGGGGAGACATGAAGAGACAACCAAGGACTGCACTAAAGCATTAGAACTAAATCCTACATATATTAAGTCTCTGGTTAGAAGAGCCAGAGGCTCATGAAAAGATTGAACACATTGATGAGGTTGTTATTGGTAAATATCTGATTCTGAATTTGTACCATGTTTATTCAGTACAGTGTCATTGTGACTGGTACTTCTTAGCTACATCACTAAATAAGTAGTATCCATACTCGCATTTACGGGGCTACTTTGTGAAAATCTTGTGTTTTTTAGTTAGGCTCTCCTACACCTTCTCCTTGTTCCCACTCTCTTACCTGAAAAAATAATTTTAAAAGAGAGTGTCTGTATGTTACTCATTGCCTCTCGTAATAATTCCACACCACTCAAATGGTTCAAGTTATTGGTAAATAATTAAATTATTGAAGTTCTACTTTGTATATCGGAAACAATCTCTCTACCTTGTAGGGGTAAGGTTTGTGTACACACTACCCTTCCAAGACCTAACTTGTGTGATTACACTGGGTATGTTGTTGTTGTTTGGAGTTCTACTTCGGTTTTTCTGCTCTTATTCCATTTGGTCTTTAAAAATCTTGCAGACATGGCAAAAATCTTGGAATTAGAACCCTTACATGACCAAGCTAGGAGAAGTGTGGTACGTTTAAAGCCATTAGCTGATGAGAAGCGACAAAAGATGAAAGAAGAGATGATTAGTGAGCTTAAAATCTCCTATCTTTGCATGGACTAATCATCTATATTTTCTTTTCTAATGTAACTCTGTAAATAGTAGAAATTCTTTCCTATCCAACTATTGATGGTTTGGCATTTTGTCCTCACTTATTTATGTTAGTCAGCAAGAAGGGTATCTAGTCCATGTCACTCACATGGTTGTGGATGACTATCTTTTTGCACTCAGAGATTCTGTATTAATTCTCCGGCTAGTCGTTTAGGAAAGTCTGAACATGCTGACATATTTTGATATCAAATTAACCTGACAGCTTTCGGTACATCAGATTACTTAGCATATTTTGTGCAGTCATAGATTTACCTCGAACCGTCTTAATGTATCCAACAGATTAAAGTACTTTTCTCTTCATTTTTATTCTATATTTCTATTGATAAGATTACAAAAGTAAGAATCTTTACTGATTTTGACAATGAATGGTTTTCTTGATTTGCTTCAGGAGGAGCATAGCCGAAACTATTGCCATTCTCTGCGGCTCTCGGAACCACCTTGGGGTATTTTCCATTTGTGGTATGTTCTGTTAAGCAGAAATTAGTTCTTGTAATCCTTGTTTATGTAAATTTTGATCTATGAAAGCATTCCTTATTTACTTACTTTATTCATCTTGTGGTGTAATGTCTAACTATGCACATAAAATCCATAGACTTCTTTGATGTAATTTCATGACCAAGTAGAAGGTTCTCTTGACTGCAATTTAGTTATTTAATCATGTGTT
>NW_025823067.1:0-1393 GCF_002878395.1 Capsicum annuum | reverse complement strand
TTTGTCAAACACCTTGCATGCACATCTTAAGGCATAGGTGGAATTATCAAATTTCACAAATCATAATCCACCAAATTCATGGATTTCAGTTAATTTGCAAACGTAGTTCCATAATTTCACCCAAAGATCCCAACTTGGGAATCATACTACTAAAATACATAAACTTGAACAACCCACAACAAGATAACATAATTCATAACTTAAAATATGGTTCTTGAGCTTTATAGATGGAAGGAGTCCATAATCCCCAATAAAATCCCTAAGGTGTTCTTGAGAGGATTTTGAGAAATATGGATGTATTCGGGTTCATAATGGGTTAAATCCCGTGTTTATGAGTATATATAGTGTGGGGGAAAATGTCAATTTTACCCTCAAAACTCTAAGCTGGAAGCTGGAAATTTTGCCAACATGCGATGGAGTGTGCGTCGCAATATCTATCACACGCTAGGACCTGTGAGATGGAGCATGCGTCGCATGCTAATCGCATGACCTTACAATTTCAAAATCCAAACATACCCTAAACGGATTCCAAAAATTTTAAAACTCACTCGGGATGTACTATTACCTTGCCCCATCGTAATGCAACTTTAAAATCGCCAAACAGAGGTCGGGAAGGTTGTCAAATAAACCCCCAAAGTTCAGAGTCTTAATATGAGACTAAGGGTGGAACTCTTAGATAAAATATTCTAAGTGTTGGACCTTCTAAAGAGCTTTTAGGAGCTAAAAGAACTGTTTATCAACGTAGGATGTTGTGGGGTCTTACAATTTCTTTGTTCTCTTTTCAACTCACTGGAATGGATAATTACTCTTTATGGTACAGATCAATGTAAATCGTTCTATTAGGACATATTAAGTTGGTTCTGGTATATGATGCATAGAAGAAAAAAGGTTTCATGATAAATTTTTGAATTAGTGGGAAAGGAGTAATGCAGTCGTAGATATTGATGAATTTTGTTTCTCAGAATTTGGTTGGTTCCATAGCCTATGCGTCAGATGCATATGCTGTTTAGATGGAACTAAAAGAGAGGTTTGACAAAATTTGTGTTTCATACTCCTTCAATAATCACAGGGAAATTGGAACCTTTGTTCAAGGTATATCGTTAATTTCAATATATTTTTCCAAGTTAAAAGATCTGTAGAATGAGATTGAGGTATTAGTTCTATTACCTAGTTTCAACAGTGATAATTTCAAAAATTTCTTTGATCATATGCAAATATAGAATTTGCATAAATTCTTTATGGGCTTGAATGATTCTTACATTCGAGTTAGGAGTCAAATTATGTTAATGACTCCTTTTTCTTTTGTAATTCAAGCGTATTCCATGCTTATGAGTGATGAAAGACAAAAGGGATTAGCTGCTACATTTGGGGTTCTTTGAGCTCCTCCTGCCAT
>NW_025823066.1:0-1666 GCF_002878395.1 Capsicum annuum | reverse complement strand
CCTTACCTCATCTTTCAAACTCAGTACATTCCCATGTAATGACGCATTTGCGCTATGGTATTTTACTTTACACCATAGGTTCAAAAGAGTGAGATCCAGAGCATCCTTAGCATCTCAGTTCTAGTCAGCAGGAGTAGGCCTAGCAGTGAGTCCTTATTATTTGAGTATGGTTCCTATTTCATTTTATTTATAGTTTCAGTATATCAGTAGTTGGATTTAGTTGGGGACATATCCCATCAACTTCTTATTCAGATAGTTTTAAGGCTTTCAGACTAAAGAGTTTTCAGACTCGTTATTCAGACCGATGTTCAATTTTGATATTGATAGACTTTACTCAGTTGTATTTTCAGAATTTGAACTTTATTGCAAATTTCCGCCAGTTTTTGTGCTTATTTTAGTAAATTATGCAGTGCTCAGATATAGATATCAAAAAGGGTTAGCTTGTGTCCCTCGGGGTCATGAGCATCGTGTGGTATTCGGGTTCCAGAAAATCATGGTGTTACAAACTTGGTACCAAAGTCTAAGGTTCAATAGTATCCTACAAAGTCTGAAGAGCTACATCTAGTAAAGCCTTGTGCATGGGTGTGTTGTACGCCACATTTATATACAGGAGGCTATAAGATGTTTTAGGAAAAGTTTCCCTTCTTTTATGTCTCAGATCATGCTATAGAAAGGTCCTCTAAGAATGTTATGTAGATTCTCAGCATGCTCCACTCATGTAAACTCCACCTTACCTTCAAGGTAATAGAAACAGTGAAGGTCAAAGTCCTAGAGATAGGGCTTTCTCAGACCATCCCTGCAGACAGTTATGGGATCACCCACAGGCTCAGCAGTATTTCGTAAGATCCTTTCTCATAATCCTATGATAGAATATAACTTAGAGTTAGAAGCATGGACCCAGGAGTTTAGCAGTAGTAGAGTTGGAATAGCATTAACCATATCGAGCAGATTATGTATTCATAGGGATAGTTGTATAAGAGGTAAATCAGTAGGCTTGAATAGTGCATACAAGAATTTAAGGTTATTGATTGAAAACTAAGTTCGGAGATGTGGATGTGAATTAGGAGGTGTGATCCTAGTAATTGATTTAGGAACAAAAATAGATAATATGTTTAGTGAGACAAGCATGTGTCGAAAAGGGGTGTAGGTTTATGATGATGATGGCAGAAACTAAAGAATATTAAGAATTGTATTCCAGAAGATAGTATTAGCAGTGAATTTTATACTTTCAGGAGCAAACTTTCCGGATGAGTTTATCATTCATGTGAATTATTATGCCCCTGACTCTAGAGTATATTGATTGTATTTCAGTTTAGAGTTTAGTAAAGCATTCTCAGACTTATGGTGATGAGTTGAAGCTAAAAAGGGTAGTATAGTTGAAAGAGTGCAGAAGAAGTACTTCAGTTAAGTATAAGTTTCAACATGAGTTAGTCAGTAAAGCCAGCAAGTCAGTTTAGTAGTCAGATAGTCAGATCCATGTAGTTTGTTTTTTCATCTTTCCATCTAGTTATGCTATCAGAAGTCTTAGGAATGTAACTATTCAAAGGTATAAATTAATAGTGGTTGCAAGATAAGTTCAGTTCATGAGTCATGCATTAGTTTCAAATTCTCGAGGTTTAGTTATGATCTAGTTTGTAGATGCCTTGTGTATCACCTCAGTATTTCA
>NW_025823065.1:0-2684 GCF_002878395.1 Capsicum annuum | reverse complement strand
CACATGGTCCACTATTCTAAATATAGAAAATTCCTATCCTATCTTTTAAGACCTATCAAGGCACATACTTTGATGACATATATAGAAACTACTTTATTCAAGCATATCCTTACTTACATATGATAGGGCCTAATAAAACGTAGAATGAACATATTATTGGCATGTAAAAACATATGCAAACAGGTGACTGAGTGGCTTGTTTCTAGGTTACAAGAAAATGGATAAGTAGCTTGTGAGATTCTTTCACAGAGGTAGATAAGAAGTTTGTAGGTGTTTACTAAGTATTTGGGTAATAAACACTTTGCAGTCGTCCACTAAACATATGGGTAAGTAACTTTTAGGCAAACTTTTTTGATCGGGTTACCCATCTGAGAGGATTTCAGGGTAAGCTTAGATAGGTAATTCCATAAAGCTTGCATTGAATGTTAATTTCTTGCACATTTCATCTGGTATCATCTTTCAGGCATTGTTGGATAGTGTTGATGGTGAGCTCGCATACTTCTTCTATCCACCAATAGACGCTGTGCTTTTGCCTGAGGAATTTTTGGCCTTCCAAGCTTCCTGTTAGATGAACCTTTATATTTCTCTGGGGAGCTTTCTATTTTATGCCTTTGATATCATTGGTGACTTCATCTATTATGATTTCATACGATGGTCGATACTCTTCCATTGATTGTTAAACTTCATCTGGGGGGATGACTATCCATGTAGTTCCACTTTCCCTATTCCTTTGTCCATATATCTTTTGGAATTCAATTATTTTACTTGAAGATAAAGCGTTTTTCTTCATAATATTCATATTTCTTGGAGATTATTGATATTGGAAATTTCCATTTTAGCCAAAATGTTATGGCATATGATTCCTAAGGGACGATGTAGCATAAATACCATTACATCATTGGAATCTTTTAATATTTGAATCCAATAATGTTGTGGCTTGAACCATAGCATGAAATGTTTTAGAGCTGGATAGATTCGATTGAAATCCCCAAAAGCATCGCACTTATACCGCATGAGGGTATAGTACTAGTGCCACAAGTACCAGAATAACCATAGTAGTTCTTGTGGTTAGTCGTTCGCTAGTAATATTAACATTTCATAGAAATGATATTTTAGGTGAACTCTTAGATCCTTCATGTTTTCTAAATACTTGAAACTCATAGAAAATTCTTATTTATCAGAGTATGGATGGATCAAATAGATCCACATACTAATTAAATAGATGCAGAGGGTAGTCTGTTCTTCCAAAAGATAGAATTCTTGCTATGCTGATGATGGGAATTAGCCTAGCCAACTTACGGTTGGCTTCTCTTGTATTGTACATCGGGTAACAATCCTTTGTATAGATTTTACCTACTTTTTCATCGAAGAAGAAGGTTTCCTCTATTGATTCTTCTTCTAGTGAGAAGAAATATTCACGGTCGTACTATAGGCTGAGATAGATGTCTGTGTGATTAGTTATTTCTTCAAAGAGATGGCAAATTCCTTCAACTTTTTAGATTGAGGATAATTTCTTAGAAAGTAACTAGCCATTTTGCAGATAAAGCAACCATTCTGCTTTTTGTAGTTAATTTATCTTTTTTGTGTGAAGTGACTTGTTTACTTGATTGACTTGGTCCTGTTATTCCAAGACTAGGTAGTTCAAACCTCCTGAACTACAACTATTTCCTCGACCATTCTTTGTATATCAAGTAGGAGCAGTTGTATTTGATGAAAAAATTACTCCTGCTGCATGCTCAATCAAAAATTGGGTTTTTCTGGATGATCTACTTTAATCAAATCTCTTCGTACATGTGTCTAAGTCCTGGAAGATGTCTCTCTTGATGTATCGTACCTATGAGACGATTATTGATTTGCACTTTTCATCCAGAATCATCATCATATGGTCAGCTAATATGTTCAACAATGATGATCTGAAGGTATTGAAGTGGATGTCCATAACATCTATGTCGAATAATAAGCCATTCATCTTGATGATCTGCATAGCTCCTTTTGTCTGTTTCTAGTGACACTATAGAAGAAGTATTGTAGTATCCCAATATTGAAGGGAACATCTTAAGATGTTGAATAAGTATTCTATCAATGATACCAAGCGTGTTTTGCTAATCTTTATGAAATTTGAAAAAACTGGACGTGAACTCTACGAGTACCATGCTTATTCTTGTTCAACTAGGTTTTTCATCGATATCAAAGATTAGACATTTTTTATCCTCTTAGACAAGTCTAAAAACTTGATGTCATCATCATTAAAGGTGTTAAATCCAGTTCCAATAATTTTATTTTCTGTCATTACTGGTTCTGACTGCTTTTTTATATTGGCTCCTTGTCATGCCATCTTAGTCATTGACAACTTCAGAGACTTTTAATTCCTTGGAGTGGTTCATTAATATAGGTGGATAGTATTCTTTGAGAGATTCAATTGAGGATTCAAGTATGTCATCAATCTATTCAAGAGAATTAATATAGTCTTCGATGTCCTCAATGTATCCATCACCTGGAAGGTTATCACCGGTTTCTGAGTATTCATCTGAAGGGTCACTATCGTATGAACATACTTTTTTTCCCATATAAGGGTTAATGGAATCTTCATATTGAGTATATTCATTATTTAAAATATTTTTCCACAAGATCAGTTTTGTCTATGGCTTATAGATTTGGAATTGGGTTTTCATTGATATCAAATC
>NW_025823064.1:0-2665 GCF_002878395.1 Capsicum annuum | reverse complement strand
TTCACACACTTTACTTTCTAACACATGCTTTACCCCACATCAGTCTGCCAAATGACCACATTATTCTCAAAGATGTAACATTTAGCACGTAGGAATGCTTTAGAGGTAAGTCTCCTACAAAGGACCAAGTGGACCCACTAGGTCTCAATATGATGCACATCAGCATGACCTAAAGGCTGACCTACACTGGGGTTCACTAACAAGGCCATTCGTGGGAGCATATGGTTGAAAGTGGCTACTTAGCTTTCCACCTACTTCATACATCCAACGGCGCCCCCCCCCCCCCCCCCAAAATAAAGGTGACTCAACTAGAGTTCGTGCGCACGATGTGCGCTCTGAGACTTGTTGCGGAAAGAATAATGGGTTATGCACAAGATGTCAGATATAAAAGCGGTAACATATAGGATAAATACTGTAAACAAAGAGCACGAAAATACACAAAAGTGAAAACATAAACAAAAATCACAAACAATGCTTATACACTCGTAATGCCAAACAAAGCCGGTACGACTCCAAAAAAGCTCGAATTCTGAAATAGATCCCTAGCATAGTCGCCAAAGTTGTCACACCCCTTTTTCAACATCCAAAAGATTATATTTTAGTTTTGAAAGGGTTTTTATTATTAAGTGACAAAATGAAGATTTGTTTTGAAAAGGATTCACTATATTGAAAACTCAGAGTCGCCACATAGCATAAATAGGGTGTGCCAAGTCACCCGTGGATATCCTTTCTCAAAATAGTTTTTGACTCTATAACACTGATCCGCGAACAGAGATTCGGACTAAAGAATTCTGTTGACTGAGGGGAAGGTGTTAGGCACCCTTCAATCCCGTGGTTCGACCCGGTCACTTGGTGGAGCGTATCGGCTAGTCTGACATTACAAATGTATAAACAACACAAAAACACGTATATTAATCAATCAAAACACACAAAGCCAAAATAGTCCAAAGTTTAGTATCCAGTCCAATTATACAGTCCCGAAATAGAAAAATGCAAAAATGTAAACTTACGCTAACCTATATTAATCCTAAACTATGCTCCAAAGCTTTACCCGATGCCTCGGGCCTTGATCACGAGCGCCCTCCGAGTATAAGATACCTCGGGGCATTCCCCAGATAAAATAATACAAGTGCTTCGAGGCATTCCCCAGTCAAATGGTACAATTGAGTCATGCACGATAAATTAGAAAATATTCAACCAATATTCCATATTCAAACATTCAACGAAAATTATTATTCATAGGAATTATGCCTACCCGAACCTATATTCGCCTATTTATTTCAGCATATCATGATACTATCACATCAACGACATTCACATTTGCTCCAAAATAACCAACGACAGTAAATCAGAACTAAACGATATTCAATTTTTTCAATTCCTACCATTCAACCCCAAATTCTTTTTTACCACCCAATTTCCACAATTCTAGATTACTATTTCAACAATTCACAACCATTTCTTCAACGAAATTAAGCAAAGCAAATCAATATCACCCAATATTCAGTCACGTCTCACACAAATCAAACACGCATGATGAAATAAAATAAGAAGAGATAGAGTTGGACCTTATGTGTCGATTTCAATATATATCGGAGATAACACCATACCCAAAAAACCTCAATTCGAACCTCGACCAACAAATCCAAACTCGATATCTCCTTTTTCTCTATTTTTCACCAACCCAGATCATAAATCCAGAAAATAACAAAGACCCATAACTAAATTCGCACACCCAGTTACTGCTCCGTTCATTTTTTAACAATTCCCATTGGATCAGCGACTGGATAGATCAAGAATGGGAACAGGAGAGGGCTATTTTGTCGTTATTGTTTCGCCGGAGCTCTGGAAGTGATAGTAATTGGAGAATCAGCTGAGTTTCGATGTTTTTCGGTGGGTTCTCGCTGGAATAGTGTGATTCGATGTCTTTTTCCTCTCTCCTTTCAATTTTTCAATCACTCTCCATATCTCTCGATCTCTCCTTTCACTCTCAATCTCAGTTCCGATCTCTCTCTCTCTAATTACTGTTCTTTGTCCATGGTGGGTGTGGAGTACGTATGAGTGGAGAAAAAGATTCGTGTGTGGAAGAGAAGATGGGTAATGAGTGTTTGTGTGTTTGCTGTGAGTACGTATTCGGTTAGAGAGATGAAAATTGTGTGAGAGTGTGTGCCTTCTCCTCCAATTTTCCAGTGAACTTCCCCGTTTTCTATTGTCAGATTTGTATATTGTTATATTGAAGGTGATGAAAATTATTTTATATGGGGCCCACCTCTATTCTTCTTTTCCTTTTAATTGAAACCAAAACCAATCCCCACAAGAGAATAAAATTGCTTCAACTTTTATACAGCTGTCCATTTTCTTTTCCTTTGTGACCAAGGAATGTGAGAGGGAGTCATGTGGGGTATGGGGTGGTGAGGGTAGGGGTATGGGTGATGTGTCTTTTTTTTTTTTAATTGAAAGGGTTGTTAGGATAAGATAAATTAGTTAGAGGTATTGTTTTTGTCATTTTTTGTATTTTGTCGAGAGGGTACATGGTAGGATAAGGTAAAAATGAATAAAAATGATATCGGGGAGGGACAAAATTAGGTGTCTACAACATATAAAACAAAATCTAGTCTCCCCATATTTACTAAAAGGTTGTAGCAGCGACAATTAGGATGTGGCT
>NW_025823063.1:0-4184 GCF_002878395.1 Capsicum annuum | reverse complement strand
AAATTGAGTTTTGGGAGGGACAAAATTAGATGTCTACACGAATTATGAGTAGAATTCCGTTATTAACATTATTGATCTTTATAATTCTATCATAAATAAATGATGTTTAATATCTTTTTCATCTAATATGAATAAGAAGATTGAGAATAACTCAAATAGCAAGTCCTCCATTGCATTTAACAATTTTTAATAAATACTTAATAAGCAACATTTTACACCTCCACTTATCACTGTTCTTCATATTATTGTTATACATCTCAAAATTATCCTATTTTATCATTTGTCCCATATATCAAAATAATTGCTATTCGAAATGATAACTACCAAAAATATTGAATCTTCATTCTAATCTAGTAGTCATCCACTTTGAATCGAATAGTAAATAAATTATTCTGTTTTATTATCTCAAAATTACCATGAGAGTATGAATAAAATTTATTATTTATTTTCTTTTAGGGATGTAAATTCAATATAACGATAGTAATATATTTTACAAAAATATAATTCTTTTATTATTTAAAAGTACAAATATTAGAGTTGAATTGCATATCATAATAACTCTTATAGTATTTCTTTATTTGTATTTATAACATTACATTTGAAGTTGAAAGAATCATGGGGCTTACGCATCATCACCTCGAGGCTTACACTCTCCCCATGCTAATTAAAAAGCCTCGCTCATGCCTTTGCCTTTTAAAACACTAGTGAAAATATGAATATTATTGATATCACTTATGGTTGTGTGTTTTATTGAGGTCAGGTCAGGCCTAGCCCCCTCTGCCCCTTTTTGCTAATACAACACGACTCAGAGCTTGTCTGGGTAATTGATTTAAGAAAAAAAATAGTATCAATTCTAGTAATTATGACGTACAATATTATTGATAACAAATAATTTTTATGTCCATCTAATTTTTTTGTATGTTTTTATTATGATTTTCCAAGTTCAATTTTCATGCATTAGATGCAACATTTTCTTCGTCTTATAAATATTAAGTGTCACACCTCTTTTTTTAACTCCAAAAAAATAATTATTTTAAGTTTCGAAAGAGTTTTTATTATCAAAGTGACAAAAGATGAAAATTTATTTCAAAAAAGGACTTCTTACATTTAAACTCAGAGTCGTCACTTGGCATAAATCGGATGTGCCCAGTCACCCGTGGATATCCTTTTTCAAAAACGATTTTGACTATAACTGATCCGCGAACGGAGATTCCGACTAAGGAATTCTGTTGACCGAGGGGAAAGTGTTAGGCACCCCTTAATCCCATGGTTTGACCACGGTCGCTTGGTAGAGCGTATAGACTAATTTGACACTATGAATATATAAACCACACAATGCACGCAAAACAATCAATCAAGCAAAACAAAACAATCCAAAATTTAGTGTTCAGTCCAATTATACAATTCCAAAATAGAAAAATGCGAAAATATAAACCTACTCTATTCTAGGCTATTCCTAACTACGCTCCATTGCTTTCTCCACCCGATGCTCCGTGCCTTGATCGTGCGCCGTCTTCAAGTACATGATACTTCGGGACATTCCCCAAATAAATCAATATAAATCCCTCTAGGCATTCCCCGGCCAAATGAATACAATAGATTCCAATGCATAAATCAAAATCACTCCACAAATATTTCATCATTCAACAATCATAGATCCTAAACTTTGCCTACTCAACCTACCTAATAATCCACATTTACCTTATCAATCTTCCATTCCTACCCTCAAATTCATTTCAACCAACATAATTAAACAAGGCTCAATTAAATAAACCGATCAAACTACGATAATTAAAGAGGCTCAAACACACTGTCAAAAATTAACCATCAAACTCAAACATGAATCACACAAATCAAGGACATCATCACAGATAAAATGGGAAGAGATAGAGTTAAAGAATTTGGACCTCAATTTTATTTCAAATCAGATCGTTCGACTGAAGCCGTTTCACGGACTCAACGAATCTCGACTCTACAACCTGTTAGCCCTCAAATAGAATCAATTCAGCCACAAAACGAAACCCCGATAAGTATCCAAAATTGAAACTGAGAAAAGAAGAAGGTCACAATCCCGAATGACGATTTAGTGGTCGGAACTGACGCTAGCCGGTGGGATTTGACCGAAAAATAAGAGGCACGAGCTTAGAACGTGATTTCAGATCGTAATAGAGCCGATGGTACTGTTTTCCGTCAGATTTCATCGGAATAGTAGCCAGGCCATGGCTATTGACGTTGGGGCAGTGATTCCGGTGGATCTCCGGCGATAACCCACCGGAGAAAATACCTCTTACCTCAATTTCGTTTTCGTCTCAGTTTTTCTCTCTCGATTTTCTCCAATCTCTCTCTCTCTCGTCTCCCTATTCTCACGCCATTTCAGTGGATGTGTGTGTGATTGTGCGTTTTCACTGAGAGAGTGCATTTTTCGGTGAGATGTGAGTGTGTGTGCGCAACCGATATGTGGATCTGTGTGTGTTCAGTGTTTATCGGTGAGGGTATGTTTATGGTGGTGTGCAACGGTGAGAGGATTGTGAGAGTGGTGCGTGAATTCTGTTTTTTTCTCTAGAAAAATGAAAATGGAAAATGATGGTCAGTTTTCTTATGGAGAGGATGAGATGACGATGATAATGAAAAAAATAGGTCCCCCCGTGTGCGTATGCTGTGTATCTATATATTCACCCAATAATCCCTGTGGGTCCCATTCTTTTTGTTGTTAGTGTATTGAACAATATTCGAAATATTCTCCCTTGGGGCCCACTCCTTTTTGTTTCCTTTATGAAATGATTTCAACTTGGATAAAAAAAATGCAAGGGGTAGGGAAATTGGGGTGTGATGTGTCCTAATTTCATAGGATACGGTTGTTAGGATGAGGTGTAAAGTTGGTTAGGATAAGATTATTAATTTGTTAGGAAATTTGTTATTTTTGTATTTTTGTGGGGTAGGATCACATGGATGAGAACACGTGGTAAGGTGAGCTAAAAATGAATAAAACCAACATTGGAAGGGATAAAATTAGGTGTCTATATTAGGTACACTTTTTTTCTTATTCTATACAAATAAAATGACGTGATGTTCGAAAGGACTTAAGAGTAATAATTATTAACACCCCTACCTTAAATGGTCTTTATATTTAAATCAAAAGAACATTATGTTTCGTATTGTAGAAGTATGAACGAAACAATAATATACTCTACGTAATTTTACATGTAGAGTTTTGAGAAGTTAAGATATATGCTGATCTTATTACACCTCCTTAATGGTGAATTCATGCATCTACTCTTCACATGCTCAAATTATGTTACCCTCATTTTCCTCATTTTGTCTATCATGTAGGCCTCTTCCACGTTGCTATGTATAACTTCATTGCTACTTAATTCTATTCCTCCTAGTATGTTTAAATATATATCCAAGTAATCTTATTTCGAAACATGTGATTTTTTGACTAACCAATACTTTATCTCATACAATAGTATAGCTTTAATTTCACTCAATAATAACTTACCATTATTTTGTGACATATATTCTTATCATTCAATAACCTGAATGTGAGCCTCCATTTTAATTTGTCCATCTCACTCCAATACAATGTACGATGACATCATCAGAGACCCCAGGTTGTTGAAACTTCATATCTTGGGTATGACTTACGTATTAAAATTAACATCTGCCTCCATTTCATGTATAACTTTACTGAGCTTGCATTTTAGGTACTTTGTTTTAGTCCTCTAAACTCTTTTAAATTTTTACTTATTAGGGCATGTCTCCAAACTTTCGGCCTATCATTAACTCCCCCGTATGTTTCATAGATTAATACTATGTCATGTGATAATAACATACACAAGAAAAACCTCTCCAAAAATAAGCTGTGTCAACTCCACCATCACTAAGATAAATAAAAACAAGCTAAGGTTTGATATTTGGTGCAATGCCATCACGATCGAGAAGTGTTTTGAGTCACGACCGAGAAGTATTTTGAGTCACGCACATTGTTCTTATCGTGTCTCCAACGTAGATGTCCTCAATTACCTTAATTTTAACCATAGGGACACCTATAGAATTTAATTACCTTCCTAGGAATTTTATTATATGCCTTTTCAAGGTCGATGAACACTAGATGCAAGTTTCTTTTCCTATTCCTGTACCGATCTAATAATCTCCTTACAAGATGAATGACTTGTGTATTACAT
>NW_025823062.1:0-1311 GCF_002878395.1 Capsicum annuum | reverse complement strand
CATGCCTGAAATAGAGAAGAAATTGAAGAAAATTCAAAGTTTTGAGCTTTAATGGTGAATCCTCTATAAAACAGTTGAGTTTTCTTGGGTTGGGAGTTAAAGACGAAAAAATGGAGTTTGATCTCTGGAAACTGAAGTAAAAGGATCAATTAGATGTTATAAAGCCATATAAATGGTAAAAGGACCAAAAGCCCCTTTCCCCAAGTGAATAAAACAAAAACTGGGTGAAAAGTACATAGCGGCATGGTAAGCCTCTATCGTAGAGCTTATCCTCCATGTCATGCCCTTATTGAAGAGGCTATATGGCATGGCATGCCAATATTGCAGAGGCTTACTACCTCGAGCTTCCAAAATGGCCTCGAAACCCTTCCAAATATTCAAAAACTTTCCCAAAACAACCTTTTAACACCCTTTAACATAATTCAAGTAAAAAAAATGACATTATGCACGCGGGAGGGTCAAAAATAAATTCATTGAAATTTTGTGAAGTCTTGCATTATCCCCTCCACCATAGGGTCATTCATCCACGAATGGGGAGTTAGGTCATTTTTAGCTCTACAATAGCTTGAATGCAGTAGAATACAAAGACAAATTTCGGAATATGAAAAAGGGTATAATGAAAATCATACATTAGGAAATTTTATCCAACAATAGGGCACAAGAATTGGTACTTATCTCTCATATCTTCCTCAGCTTCCCATGCAGCTTCTTCCACCTTTTGGTTTCTCTGAAGAACTTTTTCTAAAGATATATCCTTTTCCCTCAATCTATTAACTTTACCATACAATATCTTAACTGGGACATGTTTATAAGACAATGAATCTGTAAAACCAACATCCTCCACTGGCACTATAAAAGAACGGCCACCCATACACTTTTCAGCATAGACACA
The DNA here is from genome assembly GCF_002878395.1 of Capsicum annuum. Classification (NCBI taxonomy): domain Eukaryota; kingdom Viridiplantae; phylum Streptophyta; class Magnoliopsida; order Solanales; family Solanaceae; genus Capsicum; species Capsicum annuum. The sequence goes on along the minus strand of NW_025823062.1, from coordinate 419 downwards.
TGAAAAATAGGATAAATTAAAGCCAAACTCACTCGTAAATCTAACTCATAAGAGACATTCCTAATTCTCCTCATAATCTGATACATACCAATGTAATGGAGACTAAGCTTCCCCTTCTTCCTAAATCTCATGACTCCTTTCATAGGATAAACCTTCAAGAACACCTACTTTCTTACCTCAAACTCCAACTCCCTTCGCCTCACATCCATATAAGACTTTTGGGGACTTTTAGAAGTCTTAAGTCTTTCTCTAATCACTTTCACCTTATCCATGTCTTGGTGAACCAAGTCAGAGACAAACAACCTAGTCTTACCTACCTCAAACCATGCAATAAGAGAGCTTTATCTTACTCCATAGTGGGCGTCAAAAGGAGCCATTTGGATGCTTTAATGGTAACTGTTGTTATAAGCAAATTCAAT
>NW_025823061.1:0-3467 GCF_002878395.1 Capsicum annuum | reverse complement strand
GGTGAGCTCTTGGAGTTTGGAGTATTACTATTATCCCTCTTATAGATTAAACTTATCTCTATGTTGTATTCAAAAATGAGTTGTATCAGTGTATTCATTTAGTATTTCATTTTGTATTCTTGTTATATTAGAAGCTCTTGTAATGATTCCATAAGATTTTGGGGTTGTCTTATATATATTAGTTTTTTATTATAACTATTTTTTTATCTTCATTCATTTCTCTTTATAGTCCGTTACTAGTGGTTTCGGACTACGGGTTGGCTTACCTACTGGTAGTTATAGTAGGTGCCATCATGATATGAGAAATTGAGTCATGACAAATTTATTTCACTCTTATTCAATTTCTAATCCATCTTTGATTCACATAGGCTCATTTTTAGCTCTAATTAGACATACCAACACATAGGGCGCCATAGGTCCATAACAGGCATCAATTCAAAAGGTTGAAGATTTTCTTGAATCATTGCTTTCTTTCCAAAGCAACACCTATTGACTAGAAATATCTTTTTTTTCCATAAGTTTTTGTACTAAATTATTAATGTAAAAATGCATTCTTTTTCTTGAAAAAACCTAAGTATGTTTTACAAATCATTGAGTGGGTTCATAGTTCAGTAAATTTGAGGTATCACTATTTTCTGAAGTTGATCATTTTGTCCTAGGAGAATATATTCCATTAACCTCAGGTAATTGAGGAGAATAATTTTCTTAAGGACACACCACGAATTTGGTGGATTTGATTCTTTCTTTCTTAATTTCTTTCTTATGATTTTTCTATTTTCTTAGAATATAGTTTGAACTTCGTTCTTATTCTTAAAGTATTTCTTGAACTTGTTATTAAAGTTTATTTTATAAATACAGATTATACCCCGAAAAAGCAACAAGAAGGGACCAATATAGATCAGACATTTAAAAGTAACAAACATAATCTTAGAGCACAAATTTTACGCGCTATGCCTATTTTTTTACTTTTAAAAGTTAATCGACGTTAACTTTTTACAATGATACATAGTGCATTATGCATTATTTTAAGCACAACACACTAATTTTGTGTGTTATGCACCTTTTTACAAAACCCCAACATCTTCCTCTTCCCCACAACTAATACCCATTTGCTAAACCTAAAATAAATGAAACCCTCAATGGTCCCCCTTCCAAATCCCTCCCCTTTTTGTTAAAAACATCCTCTCAATTCAAGATTCGAGGTATATGCAGGGGATATTTCAAAAACTAGGCTTGAACTTTGGGAAAAATTTGATATTTGCTTGAATTGGAATTCAAAGTTTAAAAAGGCCTTTATTGAGGTATTTTTATTATAAAATTTCTTTATTGAAGTTGTAATATATCAACTTAATGCATGAATATTTGTTAAATTTAATTTTGGATTGTTAAATTTTTGAAGTGAATATTGAAATCGTGTTGATTTTGTTTGTTTGGATTTTTTAATGATATTAAGGAATGATACTCATCAAAAATCACATTCACTAAAAAAATACTTATATTTTAGGAATAGGTTTCTACATGGATAAAACTCCATACAAAAATTCATTAGTAAAAGATGGTAGTACTATTAGTACATAGTTAAGTGAAAGGTGGGTCTTGGGCCCATAAATAAAATACAAAAATAAAAGAGTCTTACATAGGATTTTTCTTAAGTAAAAGGTGGGTCTTAGGCCCATAAATAAAATAACAACAGGATAAGTATTTACAAATGGCTAGGCCCACTAGTAACCAATCCTAAATAAATAAAAGAAAATGAAAAGATAAAGAAAAATCTTAAAAGGGAAAGTGGAGAGACATTTCTGTCCCTAAAATTTTGTTGCGGGTAGTTTAAAGCTCCGCCATTTTTATGTCTATCTTAAATTACAAAAAAATCTAGATGGTTCACTATGCTTCAGATAGTGTTCCACCTCAATCAATGAAATCCATCTTCATTTGTACCTTTAAGTCTCAATTCGTCTGCTTGTGTTGAGTGAGAAATCTTTCAACCTCATTTAAGTCTCTTTAATTCTTGATAATCTTTTCCTAGAATTACTGATCCTTTTCACCTCTAAATCAATGGGTTGAGCCTCATTAAAGTTAATAACTCCATTAAATCTAGATGCAAATGAGGACAAGAGTACACCAAGGGAATCATTCTAATGCATGTCTTCTTTGTTGTAGTTATACAACAAACACAGATAAGTGGATCCATCAATGTGAAAACTTAGCCTCCTCAACCTTCATTTGTTATCGAATATACATCCTAAATTCTTACAACTGTAGCTAAGCAAATTTATTGAAATGACTTCAGTCTAAGAGTTAGTTTAGATTTCATATTAATTTATCACCATGTCTAGATTTTGATCTTTATGTCTATATGTCAAAATTAGTTGTTGATTTGGTTGTTGCCTTTTCTATCCATAGCCTCCTTTTATATATCTTTCTTTTTATTTCATATGGATCAGCTTCCTATATTCTTCTAATATTCGGTACTCCTTGGTTGTCTAATAGATAAATATTTTTACCCTTACTTGGAACTCCATGGAACTGATCTACGTAATAATCACCTGCAAAAGAAAAAATAAGATTAGCAAAATAAATAAGCAAGTATTTTCTTCCCTGAGGAAGTGTTTTACTCTCATTGATATAGTATCCATTATGTCCATTATGCAGTTAACATCTACTGCAATACTCCAAGGGATCCTACATTCTCCTCTAAGAATCTGTATTAAAGCCAAAGAATATGATTCTAACATAATTCATACCGTTATCTCTACAGTATAGTAAACCTTTTCTGACAACCCTTACCTTTGTCACTAGTTTAGTGGTATCTTAAATCCTTATTTTCTTAGCCACCACAAAATTAGCTCTTAAATCTCTAACACAGAAAGCAATAGAACTGGGACCAGAGTTGCCCTTAGATGCCCTATATGTATAACACTTGACCAAATTCTTAGGATGGGGAGTCCATCTAACAATATTGAAAGCATACCGTGGACTATAACTTTCCAAAACATCAACAATTTGAGACAATTTTATATTGTCAATAATGATATTAAATATACTTCTCAATAACTTCTATATTGAATTAGTTACTTCCCATATTAACTTGGTTAATGAGTACCTTCCCATGAAGAACTGTTTTTTTTCTCTTCCATAAGAACCACAATATAATAATAAGCATTGCTTGATATACTCTTTTAATTCTACTATTTCTAATGTTGATCCACTATTTCCTAATTGCTTGCTTTAAAGTCTCTAAAGGGTAGATATTTGTTTCCCCTGATAAAACCGTCCACACTGCTTGAGCAATATTTTATTTCAAGAATAGATGCTCAATAGATTCCACCTGTTCATGATCACAATACCTACAAAATTAAGAAATAATAGCATTCCAAGTATACATTACTTATGAAACTGGAACTTTTCCTTTCCAAATTCTCCAAGCTAGGAAAGAGAATTTGTAGGGAATATCTTTGCACTATAAC
>NW_025823060.1:0-1167 GCF_002878395.1 Capsicum annuum | reverse complement strand
TTAAGTGGAGCAACAAATTGGTAGAGGTTACTTTCAATTCTAGCTTAAGACATTAGACAGAACAGATTACAGGCGGTTCCAATTCCTTCTCTAAAATAGGAATTAGCCAGCTTTGAAGGTCATAAACCTAAGCTATGGATCCATAAATGTGAAAGATATTTCAATTTATATAGAACTCAGGAAAATCATAAGGTAGAAGCTGTTGAACTATACTTGAATGGGATAGTTGAAACATGGTATCATTCATTAGTGTTAAGTAGAGGTAAGGTGAACTGGATTGAATTTAAAAAAAAACTAATCAATAGGTTTAATGATGATACGAGGGATTACATTGTAGAAGAGTTTAATAGGCTTCAATAGACTTGAACTATGGATGAATTCCTTGGGGAGTTTGAAGATCTTAAGGCACAAATGTTAGTTAGGAATCCACAACTTAATGATGCTTATTTCCTTTTAAGTTTTTTGGGTCTCTTAAGAAAGAAATCAGGTTTGCTGTGAAGATGTTCAAGCCTAATATTCTTAAGGTGGCTATTGAAAAGGCTGGGATATAGGAGAGGGCCATAGAAGTTGTTCATAAAAGTAACAAGGTTGCATTCAAAGGTGTGACTGCTGTCAGCAATCCACCTCCCACGAGAGCTTTAAATTCTTCCACCACTAATCCTAGCCCTTTTAGAATAATCCTAAAGTGTATGAATACAGAAAACCTGATTTCTTTCTTAAGAGTTGCCCTTAGATGCCCTATATATATAACACTTGACCCAATTCCTAGGATGGGGAGTCCATCTAACAATATTGAAAGAATACCGTGGACTATAACTTTCCAAAACATCAATAATTTGAGACCATTTTATATTGTCAATAATGATATTAAATATACTTCTCAATAACTTCTACATTGAATTAGTTACTTCCCATATTGACTTGGTTAATGAGTACCTTCCCATGAAAACTATTTTCTTTCTCTTCTATAAGAACGACAATATAATAATAAGCATTGCTTGATATACTCTTTTAATTCTACTATTTCTAATGTTGATCCACTATTTCCTAATTGCTTGCTTTAAATTCATTAAAGGGTAGATATTTGTTTCCCCTGAGAAAAATGTCCACACTGCTTGAGCAATATTTTATTTCAAGAATAGATGCTCAATAGATTCCACCTGTTCA
>NW_025823059.1:0-3806 GCF_002878395.1 Capsicum annuum | reverse complement strand
GCCATGAGATGGCATGCTACTGAACGACCTAAAGATGGAAATTTAAGACATCCTACCGATGGGGAAGCTTGGCAACATTTTGATTCCTTGTACTCCAACTTTGCCAAAGATATTTGTAATATTTTATTGGGTCTTTCAAGTGATGGTTTCAATTCATTCAGAACAATGAGCATTTCTCATAGCACATAGCCGGTTATGCTAATGAAATATAACTTATCACCATGGATATGTATAAAGCCAAAGTATATTATGTTATGAATGATTATTCCGGGTCCTTCATCTCCTGGAAATGATATCGATGTATACTTGCAACCACTAATTGTAGAGTTGAATGAGCTATGAAGGTGGGAGTGGAAATTTTTGATGCTAAGACTAACAAAACATTTAATATGCGTGCAACTTTATTATGGACAGTTAGTGATTATCTAGCAATAACAATGCTTTCTTGATGGAGCACCAAGGGGAGATAGGCATGCCCCACTTATAATCATAGTACTCGCTCCCAATATCTCAAGTACAGTCATAAGATGTGTTACTTGGGTCATCGAACATTTTATCCCTCTGATCATCCATTTCATAGAGATAAAAGATCATTAAATGGTAAAGAGAAGCATAAAGCAGCACCTACTCCCTTATCTGGTGAAGAAGTCCTTGAAGAACTACGTGAATTCAATAATGTTTTTGGAAAGGGCCCAAAAAAAGAAAGAAAAACAGTGATGGTCCCTGGGAAAAAAAGATCGATATTTTTTAAATTATCGTATTGGCCAAAAAATAAATTGTGGCACAACCTTAACCCAATGCACATAGAGAAGATTTTTTGTGATAGTTTTCTTGGTAAGTTTTTGGATATAGCTAAAAAGTGCAAAGATCATATACATTCTCGCTATGACTTGCATGAGATGAGGATACACAAAGAGATTTAATCAATAAAATATGATAATAGTGGAAAGGTTCATTTGGATAAAGCTTGTTTCTCCATGAAATCAGACGAGAAAAGGTCATTTTGCACTAATTTAAAAGATGCCAAATTACCAAAAGGGTTTGCCTCTAATATGTCAAGTTGAGTGCAAATAGATGAGATGAAAGTTTCAGGATACAAAAGTCATGATGCTCATTTTATAATGCATCACTTGCTCTAGCTTACAGTTGGGAAAGTGTTACCCAAGAATGTGTCTTTGGCCTTGATTAGATTGGGGAATTATTTTAGAGCCATATATAGTAAGGTTATCAAAAAAACTGATCTTGATAAAATGAAGGCTAAAATCATAGATATAGAATGTGAGCTTGAAAAGATTTTACCTCTAATTTTTTTTAGATATAATAACATATTTTCCTATATATTTAGTAGATGAAATTAAGCTTGGGGTCCTGACTCATTTGCGCCATATGTATTCTGTTGAAAGAAATCTGTGAAACCTTAAGGGATTTGTTTGCAATTGAAATACCCCTGAATCATCAATAGCAGAGGGTTTCTTGGCTGATGAATGTTTAAACATTTGTATGAGATACCTAGATGATAGGGTGAATACAAAATTTAGCAGGTATATAATAAAGGATTATAATGACATTAAAATAGAGGGAGATGGTTTTCACCTATATTTCCTAAGACAGGTCATCTAATCAGAAGTAAGAAGAAAAAGAAAGGCAAGTCTTTTAATTTGGATAATCATCAGTGGTTTAAAGCACACCTGTATGCTTTTTGTTTAATACAGGAGATGAACAAGTAGAGATATTTATCAAGTAATATTAAATAGTTATTAGTATTTTAACGTCCTTTATATAATATCATAATGTACACCCCGAGTCTACACCCTGTACATCACATGGTGCTTACGACCCTGAAGGATCACAAGCTAACCCATGAATGGTACCTTCTGTGAGCACTGAATAATAATACTCAAAATCATAGGCAAAAGTATAATTAAAAATGTGATAAGGTTCTCAAAATTCTAAAGTAATAATTGAATGAACTGATAATAACATCTGAAAAACTGAATATCTGTCTATGCTAGTCTAAAAGCCTCTAACTGTCTGAATATGGAGTTGATGGAACAATTCCCCAACTAAGTCTAACAATTGAACTAATTAAAATATTGAGATAAATAAACTCTATCCACAAAGACTCACCACTATATTTGTTACTGATAGTCTGAGCTTCTAAGTACGGTCAGGACCCTGAACATCCAAACCTATGATATGAGACATCATAGCTCAAGAAAGATTATGCATTAGTATGTGGAATGTACTAGTCTCCTAAGTGAGGTAGGATGATATGCATGGGGTCATATGTATGAGATAATAACTAACTGAATGAATATCATGAAGTAACTGAATGAGTGTACATGCAAAACTATAACTACTGAACATGCTGAATATGCAATACTTGTGCATATAACGTCTGTCTGAATTAGACTGAATCTAAAGCTTAGAGTTTTGATAACTGAATACTGATAACTGATAGTTTAGATTAATACTAAAATACTAAATTCTGATGGGTAAATAACTGATAACTGATAGCCATGGTTCTGTAGAACTATATGAGTTTTTTTACTGAATACTAAGACTAAAACTATAACTGTAGGAATGTTCATCTAACTCTCATACCCCAATTATAAACTGAATTGGGGTCCAAACTATGACTCCAGTTAGAAGGTGTTAGCACTTTGCCAAGGTACACAAATAATGTTGGGTCGACCATAATCAGGCGGGAAGACTCATAAATTATATATATGGTTGCGTCAAACCTAGTCTGGCAGAAGGACGTCTTACCCTATGCTGGTTACGTAGTTATATAATACAGGGATAGCTACTAAGGTTCAAACCATTTACTGGAAGGAATGTACCCATCCCTGGGTTCTCTCGGTGCTAAATCCTACTCCCAACTGAATAGAAACTAAACTGATCACTAGACTGTACTAGGATTGATTGAACTAGTATGGATCATGTGGACTGAATGAATTGGATTGAGTTCACTGAGTTCTATAATTGACTAAGTACTACTATTCATGAAGTTACTGAGACTATTTTTTAGCTACTATAATTCTAAGTAAACAACTAGATTGTCGGGTGGTGAATACCCCTAGGACTCGATAACATCAATAGTAAAACATGGCAAAATATTAAAGGAATTACATTAGTTAATTGTACTCCATGTATTCATTTAGACATTTTGTCAAACATTTGAGAGGCATGAACTTGTACATCAATGTAACCACATGATAACATGTCATGAATTCACTACTCAATTTACATAGGCATTCTATCAAACACTTGGGGAGCATAACAAATAAGCATAGAAATCATCAAGATGCAAACATCATGGCTATAAAATTCAACTTGAAAATCAAGGGTTTAACATGAGGATCACACAATTCTACGTAATTTCTAATTAATTCACTTGAGACTTATGAATTTGGATTTGAAAACTGTACAACAATACATACATGAACACAATCCGATTCAAATATGTAAATCATGAAATAAATAAAATTATAGTTTTTAAAATGGTTCTTGAACTCCAAGGATAAAAGGAAACCCAAGGATAAACACCTAACATACCTGAATAACAAAATTCGTGATGATTGTTTGGAATTTCTTGGAACTTTATCTTGATCCTTATGAGATAGGGTTTCTTTCTTAAGAGGATTTTCTAAATAAAGAATTGATTTTTCTTTTTAGGATATTGAATTCATGTTAAGGCTGAATAATGTAAGGGGAAAATAACCCATTTCCCCCACAAACCAGGATAGAATTTGCTACACAAGGTCCCCATCGCATCGCAACCCTTGCTTGGGTTAAGCGACCAT
>NW_025823058.1:0-1313 GCF_002878395.1 Capsicum annuum | reverse complement strand
CTCATGTGATATGAAATCTGTTGGTGGTCATTAACTTGCTTTTAAATTAAAAGGGCTATGGAGATGATATGATATGAATTGATATAATATAGATTTCAAGTCTAGGTATGACGATACCTACCACTAAATGCCCTTAACATGAAAGAAAATAATGTTTGAAGTATGGAGAATGGTTTTAAGAGGCTGAAAATGAGCTTGAATAGAGTTAGATGGTTACCCAAATAATGCATGAGTTAAGATAACTCATTGTCGGAAACCATATTTTGTCGATGTGGGTTGCATAATATATATGTCTATAAGGAGGCATATTTTTTTCATGATATGTATATCTGTAAGGAGGCATACTTTTTCATAACATGGAGTGCCAGTAAGGAGGCATACCTTGTTTTATTATAGAACCCCAACTGTTGCGGTAAACTTGGGTTGGGGGTTTGGCCGTTGAGTCAAGAGTAGATTTCACATAGCCCATGGGATTTTAGAAATGTAAGGTGTACCATCTAGCTCAGAACTAAAGCAAAGAGTTGAGTTATTGTTTTACAACAATGAATTGAAAATTTTTAAATTATGCCCATATATATTATGCTAAATTATTTTCATAATTCTCTCAATTATGTTACATGAAATATATGTTATTTTGGGTTGTTTTACATATCAATACTTTCCAAGTATTGACCCCCTATAGTACAGTTTCTGAGGCATAGTCTTGTGCTTCATCATATCAGTAGAACATTTGGGATAATGACAGAGTTAGTGAGCCATCCATCTTTCGAAAAGCACTTATTCATATGTTGAACTTATTTTAGTTTATGGTCCAGCCGAGGGCCTTGTCCCGGCCAAGACACTTAGTATTCAGTAGAGGATTCATAGACGACATTTGGTTATTGTATTGTCATAACATTATTGACATAATTTAATTTTTTTAGGTTTCCTTAATTTTATTATACCTTTCACACTTTGATTTATGTATAGATTATACTTATGATAGTATTTTAAGGGGTTCGAGCCTTTGTGGTTTGGGATGCCCAACCCGTCCAGGGCCTCGGTTTGAGTTGTGACAATCTTAGTACCAGAGCATGTTCATATTCCCAGGGTGTTTACATCTAGAAGAGTCTCGGTTATGGGTGTGTTGTGCACCACACTTTTAATCAAGAGGCTATCGGGCATTTAGGAGATGTTTCCCTTTATTTTATATTCTAGTTCGTGCTATACTACTGTCCATTCAAAAGTTATCTAAATTGAGTTTAGATTCGTAACGATGGGGTCCTTTATGATTGAAGTATCCATAAAGTTATCATATATCACAAGGACTTAAG
>NW_025823057.1:0-1146 GCF_002878395.1 Capsicum annuum | reverse complement strand
CACTAGACTTTGATTTTGTATTTTGAACAAGAAAATGAGATGAATGACATGTCAACTATGCTAGTGAATTGAAAGATCCCCACTCGGCTTCACTAGACTTTATTTTTTTCAACAACACCTTGATGACATGATTACGTGATATAGAAATTTAATATGCAATATCCAATGAACTAAGAATACATATCTTACTCTGTATAAATAAAATCGAATTCAAACACTTCCTCCACGGACTACCATACCATCCACACATGCTACTAGTTACCACATTAGTCTATCATTATAAGGGGGTAAATCATTCTCGAACATCGGTTATTCAACTATAATATTCATTTACACAAAAGTCACCTTCGCTCTGACTTCAAACTTTGGGACTTCACATCACCAACTTCTTGGTCTAATTTCACTACCAATAGGTCATGACAATAACACTTTAAAGCATACTACTATTCGGGTGGAAGTACAGTTCCAACATTCTACTACACGTCATCCCCCCTAAAGCAAGACATTTGTAGCATAAATTTGAAGGGGACTAAATGCAAGTAATACCTCAAGATGAAAAGCACGATTCCATTAGGATCAATGCTTAAATTAGAATCAATACACATTGAAGCACTAACGGACAATTCTTAAGTCCTTGCACAAATTTTAACTCTTATATGGTTCAATCAGAAAGGACCATACCATTTAGATTTTACACTTCTGCACTTGAATTACCTAATAATAAGACATATCTGAGGGCATTAGAGTAAGGAAAGAATTGGGGATGACTTTTTGTACTTTTGTATGGGTGACACCATATTACAAATTAGAGTATGAAAGAGGAACATTCTGACTCTATTGCACAAACTAAAACATGAAGAAAGAGAGATATTCCTAAACGCGTAGTAGCCTCCTGCTTATAAGTGTGGCGCACTACACACCTATAAAATAGACTCTACCCGATGTGATTTCGTAGACACCCTAGGACCATAAACTATGCTTTGACACAAGGTTTGTCACGACCCAAACCGGGGCTCTGGCCGTGACGAGTATTCCAAACCATAAAGGCCCGAAACACCCCTATCTATCTGCTAATCGTGTACATAATTCATATGATAATAAGATATGCGGAAGATACACAATATTACGGAAAATATGGTCATAAAT
>NW_025823056.1:0-1045 GCF_002878395.1 Capsicum annuum | reverse complement strand
CATTTCGTCTACGAACTCTTGCGGATCCTCTTCTACCTTAGGGCCAGTAAACTTAGGCGGGTTCATTCTCATGAACTGACCCACCCTGTGTCTGATTATCTACCAACTGTGTCAGCATATGAATAGATTGTTGAAATTCTACATTTGAAATATTTCTCCGAGTAGTTAGGAGACGGTTAACATTAGTTCGAGGAGCCCTATGTGGACTGGTTGGGATTGGAGAGACTCTCGGAGTAGGGATAGGTTCTGGAGTGGGAGCTCTATTACGTTTCCTCATCCCATGAGTGGGACGTATTTCGTTCTCTTGAGCATTAACGTTGGTGCGACGGGGAGGCATAACTGGTTTTTTTAAAAGCAAGAGATCATTGATTACGAGACAGATTAGACTCTGAAGCACAAAGTAAATTACAAAAAAGAGAAACATTCCTAAATGCCTAGTAGCCTCCTACTTATAAGTATGGCGTGCTACACACTCATAAACAAGAATCTATTCGACACGATTTCATACATAACCTGGGACCATGAACCGTGCTCTGATACCAAGTTTGTCACAACCCGAGCCTAGCCGTGACAGATATCCCAAACCCTGAGGGCCCAAAACATCCCTTCCTATCTCGTAAGCATGCATACATTCATATAAATAAAGAAGATGCGAAAACATAATCTGCTACAGAAACATGGTCAATTCTGAATTCAGCATAAGTATGAAAATTGAAAATCAACTACATCTAATAATATCTACTACTTTTCTGGACCCCTGGACTGTGCCTCAGAACCTGAAGGGATAAGGAGGGGTCAATATAAATGTACTGATGTGTAAAGAAATCTAAAATAAAACTTATATGTAAATAAAATAGTTGGGGAAACAACTTTGTCAAAACACTATACATTAAGTGGCTTTTGAAACACATGGGTGCATTTCTGAAAAACATGTAACCTGTCTGTCAATGCAAGTTCTTATCTGTATTTTACTTCTGAGTTAGGTGGCACTCCCCTTCAATTCTGATATTGCACGGGTGATATGGAATCCGCCATTGACTCAGAG
>NW_025823055.1:0-1048 GCF_002878395.1 Capsicum annuum | reverse complement strand
TTTACTAGAGGTGAATAGTTAGGGCAGTGCTTGGGGTATTAATTCATAGTTCAGATTAGTATTATGGTGTGGTTTAATGTGTAGCACCTTGTGGTTTTGAGTTAGGCTTGACAACGATGAGAGAAATTAGTTAAGTTAGACTTTCGTAGACAGATTTATCAATGCCATGTGAGAATTATAAGTTGAATCGAGTGAGTATAGTATTTGTGGGGAATAGTATAGTTGAGAGAGTGTTTAGAGGTGTTGCTAAGCTTGAAAGTAAGAAGTTACATTGCTTAAAGCCCAGAAATTCTATCCTGACTTATGATTTATAGGTCTAAGTTCCATACCATAAATTATGGTCAATATTGTAATCTCCTATTTAGAGGTCTTGTTCAGATCATGCCCGGAATTATTCGGTCCCTAATATCGTTAGAACTTCCTAAAAAAAGTGTTGGAGAAATACTCCATTGAAGTATGATTCAGTCCATATGTCCTACAATCTAGTTTATAAATCAAGCATATAATCTCCTACAGATTTCCCAACTTTCCATTTAGTCCTACTACCCAAAATCTTGTGAGTAGGGCTATCCCAAGAGGAAATTTGTTCGCTTTATGTACTTTACAAATGCAACACAGTTCATGCATCAAGCATTAGTTTAACATATTAAGTTACAATAAATTTCCTAAGTGTTCAACGAATGATCTTAATTTTTCAAGTATTTCAGCTCAGACAGTGTAGTACGCATTGTATGATCTTAGCCTCGTTGTCTTATGATTAATTCTTGCATAAGCTATTACTTCATAGTTCATGTGTCATGTTTTTGTAACACCTCGAAATTGGGTCCCGAGACATCACAAGATGCTTAGGGTCACAAGTGACCCCAAGCTAACGCTTCTACTGGCATAACTCATAAGCAACTGAATAAAATGCTTAAATTTGTATAAAATCAGTGAAAACATAAAACTTTTCTGAACTTGATCAATACAAATCTGAACTTTCAAGATTACAACTCTGCTTTTACAAAACAAAACTGAAATTGAATATATTAACTCTACTGACTATCTA
>NW_025823054.1:0-1144 GCF_002878395.1 Capsicum annuum | reverse complement strand
TCAATTTCTAGTGAAATCCCATGATAGTGGCACATAGTAGAGGAGTCTCAGGTCCCAACCAGTGGGAAAACACAATGGCTCCGCGTCACGGAGGTTGCCAATTTCCCAATTGTCAAATTCCAGTAAGCCACCGCGATAAGTGGCACGTTGCGGAGGCCAATGAAATCGGGTTCCAGTTAAATTTTTATAGTTTCACACAAATGTTTAAAAGGGCACTTTGGACCTTTTCCAAGCCTATAAAATCATAGAAACTAAATCAAAGTCATTTACAAGCATCTTATGAGGTTTTTCTCAAGTTTTCTCTCAACATAAACCTTAAGTATCCAAAACCTCTTCCAAGAATCTCAAGAATCCACCATGGATTTCCTAAATTGAGTCAAGAATCAAGGTTCCCAAGTCAAAGACATCAAGAATGCTCATTCTAGAGCATGAATAGAGTTCCAAAAGTAAGAGTTCATCAAAAGCTTCTAATTCAAGGTATGTGGGGTTTTTGAAAAAGGGTAACCCTTTCACCCTTGTGCCCAAAAGGCTATTTACATCATGAAATTCTTGAAATATATGAGGTGTTTACATGAATTTGAATTGGGTTTTTCACCCATTATTATTGAATGTGTTATATTGTTATTTTCCATAAATTAAGAGTCAAATAGCAAGGTTTCTAAATATTTCTCAAGTATTTACTGCTGGGTATACACCCCATGATTTTACTCCTTGATAAACTGATATTTGCATTGTTGAGATATTGAAGCATATGGCTATATTGAGATTTTGAGGTAACTTGCTGAAATCCCCAGATTTCCACATGATTTATGAATTTATATGCTATATATATTATTCTCTTGATAAGCTTTAACTTGAGATTGAATAATGGGTTAGTAAGCCCTATTTGAGACTTGTGAAATTATGAACTCTTGTGCTATGAGCACCCATGTTTTGAGTATTTTGAGATGATTAAGAAATTAATTGACCTAATGGTCCTTGAGCTTTGAAATCCACTTCACTATATGAGATTATCGATTTGATTATTGGGTTCGTGGTGAACCATGTGATTATTCTAAAAGTGGATATTTATGAGATGAGCGCAGATAATCTAAAGAGAGTAGTATTTAGCATTGAGTGGGTAATTTACTATGATTTCTTACCC
>NW_025823053.1:0-1441 GCF_002878395.1 Capsicum annuum | reverse complement strand
GTCTTGGCACCCAAGTTCATCTTAGCTCTGCTTTTCATCCGCAGACAGACGGTCAGGCTGAGAGGACTATCCAAACTTTGGAGGATATGTTGAGGGCATGTGTTCTTGATTTCAAAGAAAGTTGGGATAAACAATTTCCATTGATTGAATTTGCTTACAACAATAGTTTTCATGCTAGTATTGGAATGGCTCTATTTGAAGCTTTGTATGGGAGAAGATGTAGATCGCCCATAGATTGGTTCGAAGTGGGTGAAGCTGCTGTGATTGGACCTAATGCTGTGTTCGAGGATATGGGGAAAGTTAATTTGATTCGGCAGAGGTTGAAGATAGCCCAGAGTCGTCAGAAGTTGTATGCAGATGTAAGAAGACAAGCCCTTGAGTTTGAAGTTAGTGATCTGGTGTATTTAAATATTTCAGCCATGAAAGGGGTGAAAAGATTTGTAAAAAAAGGGAATCTTAGTCCCAAATATATAGGTCCTTATAGAGTTTTGAATCATGTTGGTATAGCAGCTTATGAGATTAAGTAGCCTGCAGAGTTGTCAGCTGTCCATCCTGTATTTCATGTTTCTATGCCCAATATACACATTGGTTATTCTGTTGTTGTTGATCCATCAGAGAGCTTCGATGTTCAAGATAGTTTTTGTTATGATGAAGTTCCGGTCGAGATCCTATATTATCAAGTACAAAGACTAAGGAACAAGGAAATTCCCTTGGTTAAAGTTTTGTGGAAAAATCAATCAGTCGAGGGTGCTACTTGGGAAGCAAAAGTAGATATGTGAGCCAGTTACCCTCATCTCTTCTCCACGAGTTCAAATCAAGCGTAAGGTACTATTCTTCCTTATTTCATTTGTGTATTCAGCTATATGGTTACTCTATCTATGCTTCGAGCATTCTGTGCAGTACTCAAAAGTTTAGAGTAAAGTAAGACCTTCGAGTGGGTCGTTCCAGCTGTGCGTCCTCATTTTTATCTTGTTCTTGTCCTATCAAGCAACATTTGAGGATGAATGTTTCCAAGGGGGAGATATTATAATACCTCGATCGTTCCTTAAGCCTAAATCTGTCTTTTGAGTAGATAGGGGTGGCTTCTAAAGTGATTGATGTTTATATTGTGTTGTATTTCTCTAATTTCTAGCCTTTCAAGAGGAACGTCAAGTCGAGGTAGAATGTCCCATTTTTTGCCCCTGAGTGACGGATGATCTGGTGGACCGTCAGTTTCCTGACAGATCATCACTTCAACCGTCATGTCGAGGCAGAATGTCGCAGTTTTAGCACTAGAGTGACGAATGATCTGGTGGACCTTCAGTTCCTCTGACGAACCGTCAGTTCGACCGTCACAGACCCCGATCAGCAATTTTTAACTCTTTTTAAAAGGGCATTTTGGTTTTTTCCGCCCATTTTGGTTATATATATATATATATATATCCAAGTGGAGGAGAGAAGA
>NW_025823052.1:0-1026 GCF_002878395.1 Capsicum annuum | reverse complement strand
GCATTATGAATTATGTACTTTATTCCAATGATCGAGTAAGTTATGTTGTATCAGATTCATTCCATCGAGTCTTGGGGGTACTCATACCTAAAAAATATAGTTGTGTGCCTAGATCCATGTCATGTTGTCACGATACTCCCAATCAAGACATGATCAATATAATACAGTCAGTCATGAGACTCAGGAAAACTCAGAAATCTCAGTAATCTCAGTAGTTCAGTAATCTCAGTAATTTCAGCATTCTAAGTAAAATCTCAGTAACTTCAGTACTTACAGTTAGTCCTTAGAATTGAGTATGTTCCACTAGTCAGAGGAACTCAATAAACTTAGTTTAGATCCGCTAAATAATACCACTAGTATCAGTTCAACTCAGTAATCAAATCAGTGTCTTTTAAATGGGAGTAGGATTCAGGACCGACTAAACCTAGGGATGGGGGCTCACCTGCTAAAATAGGACATAGATCCCTAGAAGCAATCCCTATGTTCCAGGAATACATAGACAGCGCAGGTACGAGATGTCACCCGTTAGATAAGAGTGACATACTAAAGGATCACCCGTTAGAACATTTATATGTATAGGACTGGTCCCAGCAGTCACTCGCTAGATTAGGACTGAAACCACAATAATTTTCTTTACTGGTGGTGTAGTACTGACACCCTTCCAGTTAGGGTAAAGATTGGACCCCAGTCAGCTTAGCATGGGGCATATCGGTTAAATAAATATATCCCATAATTTTAGTTACAAATTTAGGACTGTTAGACACAGTCCACTCAGCTCAGTAGTACAGATTCAGTACTATTAGATACAATCAATCCTTATCATTATAAATAGACTTCAAGATCTCTAACTAGACAGGACTGTTCTTAACTATAGATAATCAATATCAGAATCATCAGATCAGAGATCACTCGCTAGATAGGCTTGATCTCATACTAAGTCAAATAATCTTTATAATCAGTACACTGAAAGATCAACTATTAGATAGGACTGATATCAAATTTAGTTACTCTATATAGAACGAAACT
>NW_025823051.1:0-1056 GCF_002878395.1 Capsicum annuum | reverse complement strand
ACCGATCTAATAATCTCCTTACAAGATGAATGACTTGTGTATTACATCACGCCAATCTAAATTCAAATTAATTTTTCAGAGAGAAATATACCCCTCCTTATCCTCATCTTGACCCTCCTCTCCTAAAATTTCACGAGAACAGGATATCATTTACCTATAATATAAAGTGCATTGATACATAAGATGTCTACCGGAAAAAATAAAATTAGTATAGTAACAATATTAAGATAGGTTATGCAATTTTTTTATTTTGATTCAGTCTTGTTCGAATTAGACAAGCATGTAAAAAGTGAAAAACTGACCATTTTTTCCCAGCATACCTATCATTTTATTAGGTAGTATTTTGAAGATATATAAGCGTATAACTAAGGTAAAAGTATCACGTAAAAAAATCCAATTAACCTGTAATAAATATTTGTTGGTTCATCTTCTAAGAATATATATAGCCATTTAAAAATACTAAAATATGTGGTGATATGTTAAACTATATATGTTGATTGTTACAGTAGTATTAATTTTGAGAGCTTAAATTTTTGAGATAAATATTGAAGAACCGAAAGTCATTTAATAGTAGTATTACTTACTATAAGTCCATAATGACTATCGAAGCAGAAAGTAATAATAGATTTTTTTATATATATATATTTAAGGTAAAATTTTAATTGATTTAGAAGTGTTAAATAATATGATTTCTTACTAAAATCAAATAAGGACCATAATTAGTTTTTTGTAATGCTTATTTATAATTAAAATTTTATTTGAGAAATATAGGAAAATACAGTTGTATTTGAAACTAAAAACTATGAAAGTCATATATAATTTGAATAATAAAATTATCTAATAAACAAAACATGACAAGATGAAATATTGGGGTAAGAATAATTTAAGGTTGTATAGTTTTATAGAGGTCCTACGCGTTAAAAAATTTCTTTTGATTATTTATTTTTATAGAAGTCCAATGCCTTAAAAGAATGACCAATGACCTGAGAAATCCTTGTCTAGAAAATGCTAAATATTAGCATATTTATTGTGCTTACGAACTTTAAAAGGAAAAAA
>NW_025823050.1:0-2572 GCF_002878395.1 Capsicum annuum | reverse complement strand
TTTCCTTTAATAGGTTCAAGTTTCATTTTTGTATGAAATGCAAAAAAAAAAAAAAATCTTTCTTTGGTAATCATAGATTTCATTTTGTATAGGGATGTTAAAACTGAAAAAAATTTAAAAAGATTTTCGTCAATTCTTTTGACAAATTGTTATTTTCTTTTCTTCTTAAAGTTTCAAGGAATAGAAAAAGAGTTTAATTGGCCCTTTTGGCAAGACTTCACGAACTACGCACACCTGATTCTCCTCTTTCGGGGGTGAGATATGTAGGCGCCCTTCTCGGGTTCAGTGATCTTATAAAAAATAAGAAAAAAAGAGTTTTGAAAAAGTGTTGAACTCTAACGCATTTGCTATCTCTTGTTCAGTTAGTTTAAGGTGATTGGTTTGTGGCATTCTGGTTGGTCCTCAACATCACACCAAATCCAAAGGGTTAGTTGTGTCCAACAAGGATATAGAGAGTGACACATGAATCAAACGAAGAGTCAAAAAATTGAGAGTTTAAAGAAAGAGAATTGGAGACTAAGACAACAAGTAATGGAAATGTATCGAGCCTGGGCCAGTGGGCTGCCTCCGCCTCCGTTTCCCACTTTTGGCCTTGTAAATACCTTGAGTCTTCCACCAAAATCGCAAAGTCAGTTTTTTGATGTTGTTGATGCATCATCAATATGCTAGTGGACCCATGTTCAAGGCTCTTGACGATCATTGCTATACTCTTGAGCCTATAATTAAGTTAAGTAGACCACCAAAATTTCTTACCAAGAAGCCTAGCATACTAGAAAAGCCAGAGGAAATTGTGGGGAAGTTGAAGAATGTAGAAAATGACATGGAAAGTTTCCTGGGACTTGCGGGTAAAGAAGATGTTTCATATAAAGACTGGGGTATGTCTTCAGATGTCAACCTTCTTCAAAGCTTTGAAATATCAAAATTTGAGGAACATGATGGACAGAAGGATTCTGGGAAACATTTAGAACGATATTTAAATCAATCCAGGGAATTTAAAAGAAAGAAGAAGAGAAACACACCTATTGTCGCGCCAGGGTAATAAAAGAGTTCAAGAGGTCCAACTCACCAATATTGTCAGCCTCAATACCGAGCTTATATATCAAATCCATATACTCACCTGCAACAAGGTTCCTCTTTTTAAAATCCAAGATATTTCATTCCATGTCCTCAGTATCCTTTGAACAATGCACAGTCATATGCTGATTCGTCTTTCTCTCCACAATGGCATGCACCGGTACCTCAATATCGTCTTCATCCCCCACAAATTTACTAAGGAACTTCTAAATCCAAGTTTCATTCGAGATCAGAGTTCACAAAGAGGGGGAAGGAAAAGGATAATTTCACTCCCATTAGGGAATCCTATGCCAGTTTGTTCCAGAGATTGAGACAGAGGGGGTTAATTACTCCTCTCCTTGATAGTACGCCTAACCCGCATTCAAGAAAGTTTGACCCTAGTGTATAGTGTGCATATCATTCTGATGTTCAGGGTCATAGGACTGAAGATTGTCGTACTTTCAAAGAGAAATAGAAAAGATGATTCAGGGAAAAATGATTGTAGTGAAAAATATTGATACCTCGAGCGTCACACAGAATACTACACCAACACATGGTGATGCACAATACGTGGGAAGTAATGAGTTAAACATGAAGATCTAGAACTTACTTGTGGAGAAAAAGGTGTTTGATGGTGATGAAAGTTTTAGTCATGATGTGCAAACCAGTGGCTAAGTTGTCAGACTGATCGATTGAGAAGTCACCCCTCTCCCTACTTGGAAGGGGTCTGGTAGTTTGTTTTGTTTTCTTTTCTATTCTCCAAATTACTTCAAGGTTGTAGTTCGGGATCTATCGTGTTATGTCCCTGTGTCGTTTATGTTCAAACCTTTCTATATTATATTTCAACTAAATGAAGTGTCCATTTTCCTTTGTGTTTTAAATATGTGTTTGTTTTCTTTCCACGTTACATTTTATGTTGACTCTAGTGATATGACATGCTAAGAAAATTTTTAGTCGGATCTTAAAATCCAGTTTAAGCATGAATATTGAATCAGAGGGTTAAAGTTAGAAAAAAAGAGCATATGAGAAAATAGATAGAGTGCTGAGATATTTGGTGATAGGTTAAGGCAATTATTTTGAGAATCACAAGAACAACTTGGTTATCAATCGAAAGGCAGATCCCAATTAGGTCAAATAGTAGGCGTGCGATCCCTATATCAAGAGAAACAAGAAGATAATCATCTCCACGAAAGCATAATGAATCTTTCAATGTGAGGGATGTACAACAAATGTGGAGTTGTATGTTCGACAAGTATATAAAAAGAGGTGAAACACATGTTCGGGGCAAGTTGATGTTGTAAAACTTGTCATAAGTGATGTTGATCGTGTACTTTCACATTGCATGCTATGTACTAGTATTTTCAAGGATTGATATGACGAAGGCATTTTATTCTGTTATCCAAACATTATGTCATCCTTTATTTACCCCATTTGAGCCTTAGTGTTATTTTCTTTCATACCCCTCTTTTGGAATCAAGATAGAGTCAACAAAGCTCAAAAGAAAAGTGTCGAGCAAAAA
>NW_025823049.1:0-1027 GCF_002878395.1 Capsicum annuum | reverse complement strand
GAATTAAGGACTTTGGGAGATTCTTCTAATCGACATATACTATGTGAGCCGTCATGGAGTCCAACATCATGTTTTTCTAAGGGGAAAACCTCACGTTGGGGAGAGGTATTAGACTCTTGCCAAGGAGTGTAACCTTATCTCAAGTGATCACTATCTTAGCCCACTATGGGCTTAGACTCTTGCCAAGGCGTATAACCTTATCTTAAGTTATCACTATCTTATCTCACTATGGGCACTTAATCTTAATTCTACGGTGGCACGTAGTTCTAGGGTATGAAACCTTGGAATCATACCCAACTCGGTGCTAAATACTACTCTCATTCTTTTGCTCAGAACTTTAGGAAATCCACCTTAAAATAGCACAAGGGTTTGTAATGAAAACTAATTAAGCTTCTTTTCTTTAAATCTCAAACTGTACGAACAATGTGGATTCCTTATCTTATCTTAGGATCAAAGATCAAATTTCTTTCTTAAATCTTGGTAAACATTAACCAAAGAGGCTTAAAATTATAATCTTCTTAAGAGGCTCAAAATTATAATCTTCTTGAAATATCAATACTCAATCTTAGGGCTTAAAGCCCATCTTTAAATCTCATGTAAATTCATAGCAAAACATCGTGATCAATATACTTCTTAAAATACTTCAACAATATCAAGATAATGAAATCAAGAATCACAATATCATGCTTCAAGCTTGATTGGAAATCTTTAAATCAACGTCTCAAATCATACTCATAATATTCAAATCATGAAAGAGAATTCTTTAAATAAAGAAAACTATGCACTTTCATACTTCAATCACTTTATAAATTCATAAACTGAAAACAAGATCCTCTGTGTATGAACTCTAATTGCAAATTATGAAATCTTAAATAAAAATCAATTTTTGGGGACGAGGATGAAAGAAGTATCCTTGTTCATAATCCCACATACCTTAATAGACCTGATTTGATGTAGAGAACTTGACTTTGAAACCTTAGGAGATGATCTTGAAAGCTTTCTTGAGATTCTTGGATTATGGAACTTA
>NW_025823048.1:0-2552 GCF_002878395.1 Capsicum annuum | reverse complement strand
ATTATAAAAATATTTATTTATCGTGCTTGTTTAGTGAAAGAAAAAAAATAAAATGTTATCACCATTTATAAATCAATAATTTGGTTAATCTGTATTGGGTATGATTTTGTGGAAACTAAAATCTTTTTATTTCTACTCCCTCAGTTAGAAGAATATAAAAACTTCATCGAGAAATCAGTGTGGAAATTCGGTTTGAAGAATATAAATACTTCACCAACTCGTTAAAATCTCCGTATTGATTTCTGAAATTTAAAATCTGTAGAGTTTTACTCAGTTAGAATTTGATTCTGATTTGAAGTCATAAAAACTTCGTCATGTTTCAAAGTTCATTCGGTTGATGATTTAAAGATATAAAAACTTCATCAGTTACTAAAAACAAGTTGGCTAAGAATTAAAGTTTTTATTGTTAATATTCTGAAATACTAAAGAGCATGTCAAAGATTGACAGAAAAATTATGAAGTAAATTGAACAACAAATTGATTTGATTGTGAATGAAGTTGTCCCAATGGCAACCAATGTTGCGCCATTAAGTCATTAAGGTATTGTTCTAGCAATGAAAACGGCAGAGAAATTAGAAAAATATTTTGGTGCGAATTTCAAAGAATGACAGCGAATGATGTCATTTTGGCTGATCAAACTTGAAATGCAAATGTTCACACGTATAGATCCTTACATTCTAAAAAAAATAATGATTAAAAATCAATTGTCTAATTTGAAAGATCTTGTGAGTCATTCCAAGATAGACGAGGATAATGAGTTGAATAAAAAATCATCAATGATGATTGTAAATCTTGTTAATGATGATGCTCCAAATAATAAGAAGATGATGAAGTCTTTTGGACAAGAGAAATAGAAGAATAAGAAAATGTTCAAAGGCAATTGTTACATTTGTAGTGAGGTTGGCCACAAAGCTTTAAATAGTCAAGTTCTAAATAAGAACAAGAAAAGAGATTAGATAAACATGTTGGAAACAACTAGAAAGATTGAAAATCTGTGTGATATGATCACTGAAAGCAATTTAGTTGGATATCCAAATGAATGGTGCTTTAATTTAGGAGTCACTAGACATGTTTGAGCGAACAAAGAAGCTTTTGCTACTTATGATCCCACTGGTCTCAAATAAGTGATCTTCATGAAAAAAAATGCAACAACTAAGGTTGAAGGAAAGTGGGAAGATATTCCTAAAAGTGACTTCCGGCAAGATGTTGACTCTCAACAATATTCTTCATGTTCCTACTATTAGGAAAAACTTAGTGTCGACAACACTTTTCTTTAAAATGGGTTTAATTGTGTGTTTGTTTCAGAGAGAAAGTTGTAATCAGAAAGAATGAAATGTATGTAGGGAAAGGCTACCTCAATGGGGGTCTTTTTAAACTTTATGTAATGATTTTTGAAATGAAGAAAGTTGAGGCTTCTTTTTTCTTCCTAAAGTTAAACGATTTGCGGCATAGTCGTTTAGGACATGTCAAGTAAAAAACTTTGAAAAAACTGATTAGTTTGAAATTATTGCCTAACTTTGAGTGTAATAAATCAAAGTGTCAAATATGTAAGGAATATAACTATGTTAAGCATTCGTATAAGTCTGTTGAAAGAAATTCCAGTCCCTTAGACTAAATTCATATAGACATTTGTCATATGAAGTCAACATTTTTTCGTGGTAAAAAAAAATATATTATAACTTTTATTGACGATTGCACTAGGTATTGTTATATTTATTTGTTGAATAGTATGAATGAAGCAATAGACGTGTTTAGGCAATACAAAACAGAAGTTGAAAATTAGTTAGAGAAAATAATCAAAACGCTAAGAAGTGATAGTGGTGGAGAATATGAATCTCCCTTTGCAGAGATATGTGTATAGAACGGAATTTTTCCATCAAACTAATGCCCCGTATTCACCTCAATCAAATGAGATTGTGGAAAGAAAAAATAAAACAATAAATAAAATGATGAATGTCTTACTTATAAGTTTGGGTTTACCGTAAAACTTGTGGGAGAAAGCAATCCTTACAGCTAACCGAATACTTAATAGAGTACCCCATGGTAAGACATTTTCAATTCCATATGAAAATGGAAAGGAAGTAAACTCAACTTGAAATATTTCAAGTGTGGGGGTATCTAGCGAAGGTTCAATTTCTTATGCCTAAAAAGGTAAAGATTAGACTTAAGACTGTGGACTACGTGTTCATAGGATACGTTAAAAATAGTAAAGTGTATAGGTTTTTGGTTCATAAATTTGAACATTCAAATATCAATGAAAATACGTTAATTGAATCAAATAATGCTAAGTTCTTTGAACACATTTATCCGAATGAAATTGGACATGAGCGGTCAAGTGGGGGTTTAAACGATCTCGAGATGAATCAAGTAAGAATGTACATAATGATGAGAATACAAGGCGTAGTACGCGTCAAAAAACATCAACTTCCTTTGGATCGAATTTTGTAATATTTCTCCTAGAAAATGAGCCTTAAACATTTAAAGAAGTGATATCGTCTTCAGATCCATCCTTTTGGAAAGAGGCAGTCAATGGTGAGATTGATTCAATCTTG
>NW_025823047.1:0-5878 GCF_002878395.1 Capsicum annuum | reverse complement strand
AATTTTTAAAATATATAATAATTAATATAAAAATAATTGGAATATTTATTTTAAATTTTATAATTATAAAGCTACCACATGTGGTAGCTTTTTTTAATAAAAAAAAATTAAAAAAGTGGTCGGTTTTTCCGATTTTTTTTTAGTAGTGATTTTTGTGATCGGTTTTTCCGATTTTTTTTAGTAGTGATTGTTCTCTTGCTCTCCACCGGGGATCAAGATGCATTGTGGGTGAGAAAAGAGCGACACTGGCTGGTCAAAATGAACTAATACTATGGTCGCAATAAGGAGCTGCGATCACAACATATGACTCATGATCGCAACGAGGGCGTGAGCTACAAGCCAATCTACGTATTCGATAGAATCCAATAGCTTTGATAATTACGTTTTTTTTTTAAACCAGCTTTGATAAATACTTTGTATATGTGTTTTAAAATCTACTATCAGAATCCAGTGAGTTATCTTTTCTAGAAATATAGAGGCCACAAGCTCAAAATCCTAATTCCGCCTTTGATTGCATCAAAGCGAGACTTGGGTAGCAGTATGCTAAAGCTCAAAAATCACGATTTTCAGCTCGATTACTGCAATTCCCACTCTATGGGGAAAGCTGAAGTATCGAACTCAGCTTCATAATCACCAACACGGGCGCAAGGACTGCGGTCACAGTTTTCTTCCCGGGATCTCAAAACGTTAGAGTTGTGATCACTGCACAAAGCATGCAGCCACAAAACAGGTATTTCAGGTCTATGACTATAAATCTTATCACTTTTTTAGATTCCCCAGCAACAAACTCCATCCAAGAAAATAAATCTCTCTCCACTTCTTCCCATCATCTAGGTAAGCTGTTTTTACTTGATTTAAGCTATTCCTAGTATAATAAGACATGATCTAGCTAGGGTTTGAACTGTTGAGGCAATTTAAGATATAGCTTATGAGGGGTGTGATTATGCTGTGGGAATGATATGAAGGGGACGGAGAGAAAAGGCCTAGGCATGTTTAGTTCATGCATGTAGAGGAGTGGGGCACTTTTCTCGTTACTATTGCAAGGAAGATGAAGCGCTGCTAGGGGAGTGCAGAATATACTAGCTGAACTACTGAAGATGGAAATCTCGTTGAGTTTCAATTGGTGCTAATGGTTAGACCCTTAGTGCTTCTACAATGGCAAAATTGAATTGATCAACTCACCTCTTAAATATTTTAAATTACAACAGCATACCTAGTGTGATCCCACTAGTAAGGTATGGAGAGGCTGGGGTGTGAGGGAGGGAGACTCGTTTAATATTCTGAATTGAAGAAGGTATTATCTTTGACAGAGATTCTTAGGCAGAACTTGGGCTGGACTTTGGTTGTGCAATTGTAAGCTGATTAGCTTCTGGGATGATTTTTGGCCGTGTCACTCTCCTAAGAAATGGCTGGCATAATTCATATCAAATCACAAGGTTCTTATGATCTCAAAGTGATTGAGATCATTTGGCTTTAGGACTACATATTATTGACACATCCCGTGTCAAGTTAGTTAGTAATTAGAAGTGTAATCAGAATATATGTTTCAACAGTGTTATTTATTTAGGACTGATCTAGTTTAGTTAGTTTAGGACTCGTCTTGGTTTATTTGTAACTCTATTTAATACGCTTTCTGCTTCATTAATAAACATTTTTTTTACAGCACTTGCTCTGTGCTTATATGGTATCAGAGAGTTATACGCTCTAAGAGAACGATCGGATTTTTTCTTCATCCCCTTCCTTGCGCAGATCAAAAAAAAAAAATGGTCAACCTTAGAGTTGTTAATGCTGATAACGCAACGGGTGCTAACATTATAATCCAAGTCAACCCTGCATCTCAATTTGATACAAGAATAATTACGGATATGGACTTATGAGGGTGCACGTTGGTTCCGAAACTTGGTGTGTGCAATCGAAGTGTAGAAGAGGTTCAAAACACACCAAAAATTAGTCCACTCTTACACTTGAGGGGCGCCTCATCCTTGAGGCGTATTATGGACATTTTGTATTCCATTTTGTAATAACTATATAAGGACCATGTTAGGGTTTT
Organism: Capsicum annuum; assembly: GCF_002878395.1. NCBI lineage: Eukaryota > Viridiplantae > Streptophyta > Magnoliopsida > Solanales > Solanaceae > Capsicum > Capsicum annuum. Next base: position 3,828 of record NW_025823047.1, on the reverse strand, counting down.
ATTTTAGTTAGTTGTCTTATGATATTGAAAGAACAAGAACATTTCTCTTGAGAGAGAGATCCTCACAAGGCCAAAACTAAGACATGGCAAGTGTGGAATCACTTGTGAATGTGTATTGCTTGGAAACGATGGTGCTTGAGCGGTGGAATCCCTCTCGTGTCTTCGTAAGAGTGTGGTGTTGCTATCGTAAGTTCTAGGGGTCCTTAGATTTAATATATCTTTGTGTTCTTGGGTCTTATTGTAGTGTATGTCTCACTATATATCTCTATATTTCATGTCTTAGTTAGTGTAGTTTAGGGAAACCGTTGGTTTTTGTTGTTCACGTATCTTGTAACCGTTTGTTGTTGTTATTATGCTTATCATATTGTTGTCTATCTTCTTGTGTTCATCATGTTTTAGTAGCTATTTTGGTGTACAAATACACCTTGTTTCCTTGTATTCTTGTGTTGTTGTTGTTTGCTCGAAACTAGCTCTCGAAGGGGTCCTTGGATTCCTCTTAATTTGTGGACTGTTTTGAGCCTTTTATTGTGTTCCTTGGTGTTCTTGTTTCACAATTAACTATCAAACTCAGCGGTGGCCAAAACTTTGCCACCTATAAAGCTCAATTTTCCATGCTTATGTATGGCTACAACCTCTTTGGCCATCTCGACGGGAACACTCCAGCCCTGGTTGCACCCTCACTGTTGGAACAAACATATCTCCCAATCCTGTGTTTTCAACTTGGTTTCGTTAGGATCAACTTATCCAAAATGCCCTTATGGCCTCTGTTGAACCCACAATTGCCTTTACTGTTGCTTCAGCCAACTCGTCCAAACAAGTGTGGGACGCTTTGCACACAACTTATGCAAACAGATCACAAACTTGGGTTTTCAGTCTGCGTGATCAACTTGCTCGTACCACGAAGGACTCTTGTTCCATCACTGAATATCTTCATACTATTTGGTCCTTTTCAGATGAGTTAGCTACTGTTGGATCTCCTGTATCAAATCCTGAACTCATCGTCAAAATACTCAGCGGCCTAGGTCCTGAGTTTCGTGAAATCTCTACTGCCATTCGTGCACGTGATACGGCTGTCTCTTATGAGGAATTGTTTGAAAAGCTACTTGATCATGAACTTTTCCTTCGCCATAAGGATTCTAAGAATTATTCGGTCCCATAACTGTTGCAGTCGTTACTCCTACCAAATCCAATGCCAACAATCGCACACCGAATAACACTTCCCAACAATGGCATCAAAATTCACATCCAAACACTCCATAGTGGCAGTCTAACCCAAATCCAAGATCTGTCACTCGATGTCAACTTTGCAATAGGATTGGCCACACCGCCAACGTTTGCCACTCAAAATCGCATAATCACTTTGAAGCAAAAGCAACCTATGCGGCTCGGTTTACTGCTGCCACCATCCCTGGATAGTCGATTCGGGAGCCACATAACTTACAATCGTACCTCGATAATGAGGATGTCTCCATGGGTGATGGTAACAAGATTTCCATTTCTCACGCTGGTTCTATTCAATTAAATGCATCAAATAATGTTTTCAAGCTAACTGACACTTTGTGTGCCCCATCCATTAAGCGCATACTTCTATCTGTTTCTAAATTTTGTCATGACAATCTAAAATCTATTGAATTTTTTCCTTTTAACTTTGTTGTGAAGGATCTGGAAATGGGAAACCGCTGGTGCACAGCGCACCAACAATGGACTTTATGAGTGGCCTGCCTCATATCCCCTGACCTCCACATCCATTCCGTTCACTACTTGGGATCAATGTTTGGGTCATCCTCATTCTAGAGTTCTTAGGTTTATTTTAAATAAATTCTTGCTCCCGTTTTATGAGCGTGACAAACACTTTTATTGTAATTCTTGCTTATCTAATAAATCCCACAGGCATCCTTTTACCCAATTATCTTTGTGTAGCTCTAAACCGCTTCAAATTATTTTTAGTGATTTATGAGGCCTGTCATTGGTTTTATCTGTTGACGAAAAATTGTACTATTGTATTTTTGTTGATCATTATACGAAATACATTTGGTTGTACACATTAAAGACTAAAGGTGAAGTCAAAGAGATCTTTCAAAAATTCCATCCTATGATAGAAAACATTTTGACACCAAAATTATGTCACTTTACACTGATGGTGGAGGAGAGTATAAAGGTCTTAACCCTTATCTCTCGATTCATGGAATTGAACACCTCTCAATGCCACCCTATACGCCTCAATATTTTGCCTTTGCAGAACGATGACAACGTCATATTGTTGAAACCGCAAGAACTCTCTTACATAAGGCATCCCTTCCATCTCAATTTGGTCTTTTGCGTGTCATCATTCTGTCTACCTTATCAACCGTCTACCCACCTCTCAATTGGATAATCAATCCTCATTCCAACGATTACTGGGTAAATCACCGGATTATAGCACCCTATGAATTTTTGGTTATTTGTGCTATCCTTGGCTCAAATCATATTCCAAAAATAAACTTGAACCTAAATCCACACAGTGTGTCTATCTTGGATTTTCCTTATCCCATCACTGTCACCAGTGTTTTGATCCAATATCTTTAAAGGTATATTTATCCCGAGATGTGCAATTTATTGAGAATGTTTTTCCTTTTAAAACTATGTTCTCCAATGTTGCACTTAACTCATCTATCTTGAACTGGAAAAATACCCCAACTTTAGAGTCTTCACAACCAACACCCAACCTTCCCCCACTTCCAGATTTACCTCCTCCCTTAGAAATACATGCTCGCACAATTGTAAACTCCCCATCCACATCCATTTCCTGTCAGGAAAAATCCCATATTAACTCACACTCACAATCCTCCTCGGACAGTGCATTAGTGGTGGACGTAGATTCAGCTCCTGCAACTTCTCCAGGTAAATCTCTATCTCCCGCACCTTCTTCAATTGCTACTATACCAAACTCCTCTTTCCAAACTACTGACCTGCGTCTCCCACCACCATATCCCACTACAAGTTCACCAACACCTATCCCCACAAACACACATAGCAGCCCACCTCCTCTACTTATTTATCAACGCAGGAAAACTACACCTCCTACTCAAGTGACTCCTCAGCCAACTTGCCCTTTCCCTGAGTCAGAACACACTCCCTCGTTACCTCACTGTCCGTCTCCCCCTACCTGTGTTGTCACGCGCTCCCAAAATAATATCACCAAACCTCACGGTATTAATTATGCAAATTTTGCCAAAAAATCAAATAGGGCTCCATTTGTTGGGAACTTACCATGATATTTTAATCATTCTTCTCCAGGAGCATTATGATCTGCTACTCAAATGGCCACTTAAAAAGTGATGACAATGCTAAGTCCCAAAAGATGGATTCGTCTTCTTACTGCATTAGTAATACAATAAGTTTGTACATCTGTGTTAACAGTAATGGCTCAAAGCCTAAAAAACTAAAGAGTCCATTGAGAAATGGAGCTAGTTACAAGTTTGAACCGATCTGTACATTCATTTTTGCATCAACATTCTACATTGATGAATCCATATTAGGAAAGCAATGAAAAAAAAAAAAAGAAAGAGAAATTCTCTTCTTAGCTATTTGAAGTTCTTGAAATTGCCAGTTGTAGATATCTCAGTGTCTTTTGATGATTAAGGAATCCCATAAACTAGAACTCAAAATCATCCTCTGTAACTAACTGTATACACTTCTGTGTTGAGAAATCACTATCACCGTTGAATTTTGTTACCTCGTACTTTACTCCGGACATTTTATTTTTACCAAGTATAGTACCACCAATCACAAATATTATTTTCGTCAATGAGCAGAATCCGTTCTCTGATATCAGTTGTTGGAAATAAA